>NW_020925570.1:0-1155 GCF_003984885.1 Neopelma chrysocephalum
GATTCCAGTCTCCAGCTCCTGATTCCAACCTCAGGATCCAGCTCCTGATTCCAGTGTTCAGGATCTGGGTCCTGGATCCAGCTCCTGATTCCAGTCTCAGGATCCAGCTCCTGATTCCGGTGTTCAGGATCCAGCTCCTGGATCCATCTCCTGATTCCAATCTCAGGATCCGGGTCCTGGTTCCATCTCCTGATCCCAGTGTCAGGCTCCAGTTCCCTGTTCCATCCTCGTCGCTGATCCCGCTGGGACGAACCCTCCCCATCCCATTCCCGAGCGTCCCGGGGGCTCCGAGGCCACAAATCCCCAGGGCAGCAAATCCCTGGAATTGTTTGGACGGGAGAAATCCCTCGAAAGAGAGGGGAAAACCCATCCCTGGCCAGGAATGAACCTGCCTGGATAAGGATCAGCGTGGGAAAACGGGAAGCTCCAGGGGCTGTTTACACAAGACAATCCCTGCCAAGGATTTCTGGGAAAACCGGCACCGGGAAGAAAAAAAATCTCCCGGAATCCGCTCGTTTCGGGCTTGGAAAACTCCTCCTTCAGTTATTTGGGAATGGGATAAGGTTCTGGAATTCCATCCACGGGCCTGGGAGAACTCCAGGGAGCCGCTCCTGAATTTTCCAGACCCGTCCCAGCCAGGAAATTCCCGTCTCCTGGGGAGGGAATTGGTGCTTTGAGTGAAAAAATTGAGTTTTACTCGAATTTACGGATTTTTAGGGACTTTATAAATTCCCGGGATGAGTCCTGGGTCCCCTCCCAGCTCATTTCCCAGGAAAACTGGGAGCTGTGGAGCTTTAAAAGGAATAACTGGAATGAGAGGCCGCCCTTAAAAAGGAAGCTTAAAATCAGGGAATTCAAATTCCCTTAAAATCGGGGAATTAAAATTCCCTTAAAATCAGGGAATTAAAATTCCCTTAAAATCGGGGAATTCAAATTCCCTTAAAATCAGGGAATTTCTGGGTGCTCAGGGGTAAAATTGAGAACGGAATTTAAGGATTTGCCCAGTTTGGGAGTCACTCAGAGAGACCTTTACTGGCCCAAAAATCCAACACACAAAACATTTTCCCCCAAATCCCACAAAGATAAAGGAAGTCAGGCCTGGATTTCTCTGCTTTTGCTCATCCTGCACTTCCAAGAGATTGAGGGAATCAATTC
>NW_020925570.1:1165-6293 GCF_003984885.1 Neopelma chrysocephalum
CGTTCCCGAAAAAAATCCCTCTCCCTGAATGCTCCCAATTGTCCCCCAGGCCCTTCCCGCTCCGGCTGCGCCATTCCAAGGGCGTGAGGCAACATTCCAGGGGGTCAAACGGCTCCAAGAGTTCCCCTGGAGTCTCCCTCAGCCCAAGATCCCGATGTTTGAACCACGGGTTTCACCAGGAAAAGGTTCCCGAGCTTTTAAGTGCCCTAAAAATCCAATTTTTCCCCCCCAAATCCCACAAAGATAAAGGAAGCCAGGCCTGGATTTCCCTGATTTTAGTAATCCTGCAATTCCAAGAGATTGAGGGAATCAATTCCCTCTTCCATAAAAGTTGCAGAGTTCAGAGAGAACTTGAATCCACCTTTTAAATGTCCCAAAAATCCAACCTACACAAGATTTTCCTCCAAAATCCCACAAAGACAAAGGAAGCCAGGCCTGGATTTCCCTGCTTTTGGTAATCCTACAATTCCAAGAGATTGAGGGAATCAATTCCCTCTTCCATAAAAGTTCCAGACCTTGGAGAGAGCTTTTAAGTGTCCCAAAAAACTAATCCTCATAACATTTTCAGTACCCTTAAAATCCAATTTTTCCCCCCCAAATCCCACAAAGACAAAGGAAGCCAGGCCTGGATTTCCCTGCTTTTATTCATCCTGCAATTCCAAGAGATTGAGGGAATCAATTCCCTCTTCCACAGAAATCCCACAGTTCAGAGAGAACTTGAATCCACCTTTTAAGTGCCCTAAAAATCCAATTTTCCCCCCAAATCCCACAAAGACAAAGGAAGCCAGGCCTGGATTTCCCTGATTTTGCTCATCCTGCACTTCCAAGAGATTGAGGGAATCAATTCCCTTGGATTAGATTTCCCTGATTTTGCTCTTCCTGCACTTCCAAGAGATTGAGGGAACCAATTCCCTCTTCCACAGAATCCCAGAGTTCAGAGAGAGCTCCAATCCAGCTTTTAAGTGCCCCAAAAATCCAATTTTTCCTCCAAATCCCACAAAGACAAAGGAAGCCAGGCCTGGATTTCCCTGATTTTGCTCATCCTACAATTCCAAGAGATTTAGGGAATCAATTCCCTCTTCCACAGAATCCCAGAGCTCGGAGAGAGCTCCAATCCACCTTTTAAGTGCCCCCAAAATCCAATTTTTCCCCGAAATTCCCGGGATTTTGGGTTTTTTTTGGATCTCCACTCCAAACTTTTCACTTGGAACAACCTGACACCCGGAGAGGGAGAGGGATTAAATATTTGGGAGAGGGATTAAATATTTGGGAGAGCTTTCTGTGCCCTCCCTCCCTCCCCTGGCATCACTGTTCCCACCAGGGAATGTTTAAAGACATCAGGATCGGCTCCCTGGGCCGGGAAATCCCGGTTTTCCCCAGGAAAAGCTGGATTTGGGGCACACCAGGGCCTAAATTCCAACTGTTATTTGGAACCAGACTAAGCCAGGCCTTGGTTTAGGCCGGAATTACCCAGGGAAGGGGGTTGGAGCTGCAGGATTCACCCCCTGGCTTCACCCAACTCCACCAGAATGAGCCTCTCGTTGTCCAGAGGCACCAAAATTCCCATTTTTTTGGGTTTTTTTGGATCTCCACTCCAAACTTTTCACTTGGAACAACCTGACACCCGGAGAGGGAGAGGGATTAAATATCTGGGAGAGCTTTTTGTGCCCTCCCTCCCTCCCCTGAACCAGCACCACGTTGGGGAACAGAAAGTTGGATTCCCCCCCCGGAAGCGACTCCAAGAGAGTCATAAACAAATAAATAAGTAAATAAATAAATAAACGGGTTAATTAATTAATATTTAAGGAGTGCTAAGCTGGAAGCCGAGGGATGGTGATCCCACAGTGCTCCAGCAGCCCTTTTTTCCCTGGAATTCCCCGGGAAGGAGGGGTTTGGAGACACATTTTTAGTCACAAAAGGGGCACCAAAGCTTCAAAAACTGCCTTTAAAAGCCACATTATAAAACATTCCCACAAAAAAAAGCCACATTACAAAACATTCCCACTCAAAAGAAGCCACATTATAAAACATTCCCCCAAAAAAAAAGCCACATTATAAAACATTCCCAAAAAAAACCCCAACCCCAAAGCAGGGAGAGAAGGAGGGATTGTCCCGACCCGGCTCATTCCCAGGGATTATTGGTAAAACCTCCTTAATTAGGGATTTACTCCCTTAATTCCAGGTAATAAAATTAAGGTTTGCAATTTGCTCCTTAAAAAAAGGGGGTTGGGGGAAAAAAAACAGGGAAAAAGGGAAGAGGGAACCTCTGGAAATGAGGGATGGGGAGTCGAGGAAAAGGGGGGAATGGATTCAAGTCGGGAGGGAAAATCAGGGAAGGAGAGGGTGGGTGTGGAATCAAAGGGATGTGAAGCATCACTGGGGTATCCAAAGAGGCTGGGAATGTTCACCTGGAGAAGGGAAGGATCCAGGGAGACCTTGGAGCACATTCCAGGGCCTGAAGGGGCTCCAGGAGAGCTGGAGAGGGACTGGGGACAAGGGCTGGAGGGACAGCACACAGGGAATGGCTTCCCAGGGTTAGGTGGGATATTGGGAAGGAATTCCTGGCTGGGAGAGCTGGGAATGTTCACCTGGAGAAGGGGAGGATCCGGGGAAACCTTGGAGCACATTCCAGGGGCTCCAGGAGAGCTGGAGAGGGACTGGGGCCAAGGGATGGAGGGACAGGACACAGGGAATGGATTCCCAGGGTTAGGTGGGATATTGGGAAGGAATTCCTGGCTGGGAGGGTGGGGAGGGGCTGGGATGGAATTCCCAGAGAAGCCGTGGCTGCCCCTGGATCCCTGGGAGTGTCCCAGGCCGGGTTGGATCCCCCTGGGATGGTGGGAGCTGTCCCTGCCCGTGGAAAGGGGGTGAGAATGGATGATCCTTAAAATCCCTTCCCACTCAAACTGTTCCACTGGATCCAGGCTGGGAGAGCTGGGAATGTTCACCTGGAGAAGGGAAGGATCCAGGGAGAGCTTGGAGCACATTCCAGGGCCTGAAGGGGCTCCAGGAGAGCTGGAGAGGGACTGGGGACAAGGAATGGCTTCCCAGGGTTAGGTGGGATAGTGGGAAGGAATTCCTGGCTGGGAGGGGCTGGGATGGAATTCCCAGAGAAGCTGTGGCTGCCCCTGGATCCCTGGGAGTGTCCCAGGCGGGGTTGGATCCCCCCAGGATGGTGGGAGCTGTCCCTGCCCACGGCAGGGGCTGGAATTCCAGGACCCTCGAGGTCTCTCCCACAATTCCATGATTTTTGGCCGCCCCGGAGCTCAGGAAGCTTCAAAACCCACCGAGCTCCCACTTCCCACAAAATCCATCAGACATTGGGAGGGGGGGTGGAATTCCCAATCCATGAGCAGCCGGAATTTTGGGACACACCTGCCACATTCCCCCCCCCCGGCACCACAAACCCTTGGGATCGTTGGGATTTTCTCCAGAGCCATTTTAATTATCCCCCTTTAATCTATTAAGCAGCACATTAAGGGGCCACTCTGCCTCATTCCTTCCTCCCAGGGCCACCTGGAATGCTGGAATATCGGGAAGAGCCCCGGGAACGCCGGGATCCTCGTGCCGGGATCGATCCCAACCCGCGTTTTCCAGCCAAACTTTTCCCCTTTTTCCCTTTTTCCACCTTAAATTATCAGCTGAGGGCCGGGGTGACCTTTCCCAGCTCCACACTGGGAGCTGGGTCACATTCCATGCCAGGGATAATCCCTGGGAATGTGATCCCAGAGGCGTTTTCCAAGCGAAACGGTTCCAAGGAGAGCGGCGACATTCCGGGGAAGAGGGAATTTGGGGTCGTTATCCCTCAAAATTGAGGAATCACTCGGATTCTCCTCCTCCCCCCCCTTCCCACTGTCACTGGGCTCCTCCAAAAAGGCTCCAACGGGAGCCCTCCGGAAAAAGCAGCTTTTCATGGATTCATGGAATGGGTTGGGTGGGAAGGGACATCAAAAATCATTTAATTCCATGGGCAGAGACAGCTCCCACCATCCCAGGGGGATCCAACCTGGCCTGGGACAATCCCAGGGATTGGGGCAGCCACGGATCCTCTGGGAATTCCATCCCAGCCCCTCCCCACCCTCCCAGCCAGGAATTCCATCCCAATATCCCACCTAACCCTGGGAAGCCATTCCCTGTGTCCTGTCCCTCCATTCCTTGTCCCCAGTCCCTCTCCAGCTCTCCTGGAGCCCCTTCAGGCCCTGGAAGGAGCTCCAAGGTTTTCCTGGATCCTTCCCTTCTCCAGGGTGAACATTCCCAGCTCTCCCAGCCAGGAATTCCTTCCCAATATCCCACCTGACCCTGGGAAGCCATTCCCTGTGTGCTGTCCCTCCAGCCCTTTTCCAAGCCCCTCTCCAGCTCTCCTGGAGCCCCTGGAATGGGCTCCAAGGTTTTCCTGGATCCTTCCCCTCTCCAGGTGAACATTCCCAGCTCTCCCAGCCCGGCTCCAGAGGTTCTCCAGCCCTGGGAGCAGCTCCATGTCCCCTCTGGATTCTCTCCAGCAGTTCCACATCCCCCTTTTCCCCGGAGATCCCGGACTGGACAGGGCTGGAGCCGCTTCTCCCCGAGCTGGGATCCCTCCCTTTTCCAGCTCCAGGGGATTCTTCCCAACGTGGGACCTCGGGAATTCTTGGACCCCCCTCAGCAGCTCTCCAGGGATGAGCTCATCCCATCCAGCAGAATCCAGAGGGTTCCCAAAGCCCCACTGACCATCTCCTGCTGCTCCAGGACAGCGGGAATATTCCTGGCTGGCTCCAGCTCAAAGGAAAAGAGAAGGATCCTGGGAATCCTGGGATGGTGCCAAGCCAAACAGTTGCTTGGAAACCTTGGAAAACCACGCTGGGAATTCACATTTCCATGGAGCAAAAACGAGCCCCCGAGTTTGGCTGGGAATTGTTTTTTCCTGGGAGCTGATTCCATGGTCCCCGACCCCCTTCCTGCTTCCCAAAAATCCCCAAAATCCCAAAAATCCTGAGGCTCCGAGGTTTTTCCCGAGTTCGGGCAGCAAAGAGAGAACTCCCCCCACATCCCCAGGCGGGTCCAGGGAGTCAAAAACCTCAATATCCATGAATAATATCCCGATAAAAAAGAGGGAGAGGGATGAAAAAAGGGTGGGAAAGGGAAGGGAAGG
>NW_020925571.1:0-1932 GCF_003984885.1 Neopelma chrysocephalum
GCTCTGCCCCGGCTGCACCGGGACCCGGCACCGCCTCGGGCCTGCGCTGCCGCCTCAGCGGCCACAGGGCACAGAGGGATGGGGGGACCTTTGCTCTGCACCTGCTGGGGCCTTGCTTTGTTCTGCTTGGGTCTTTGCTTTAGGAAAATTGCTGTTCATTTTCATGCTCCACTGGAACACCTCGTGAATTCCAAATGTTTCCTAATGCAGGGGGAGGGGTTTCTATGGCATCGGAGGTGCCGCCCCTCGGGACACATTGTCAATAAACCATCCGGATGGGTTGCCTTGAGATCAGTCACTGCTTTGGGGAATGCTCTATTCTGGTTGAATGTTGCCCTATAACCTTTTACAAAGCTCCCTTATTTTCTAAAGTTTGCCAGTAAAAGTGTGGATTTTAACGTCCTGAGAAAACATGTGCAGTGTCTTCTCCCTTGTGGTCTCTCTCAAGGTATTAAAGGAACTGAAGGCCCTTTTCAAATATCTGGAGGGTGGATTTTTTGGTGCCTTTTATATTTTTCAAAGTAAAACCCCTTTGCTGAGCTTGTAGCTCAAACCTGGGGTCTTACAGTCACCATCCCTGGAAGTGTTCAAAAAACATTGAGCTGTGGCACTTGGGGACAGGGTTTAGTGGTGAAGATGCCAGTGTTGGGTTAATGGTTGCACTCCATGATCTCAGAGGTCTTTTCCAACCTTAACAATTCTGTGATTCTGTGGTGACTCAACCACTTCCCTGGACATTCTGTTCCAATGCTTGATAACCCTTAGCCATCCCTTTGGTGCTGCAGCCAAGGAACAGACCAGTGATTTTCACAGTGCTCCTGGATCACAGGATGTCCAAAGCCCAAGACATGTCCATCAGCACCTTGTCCTTCCCGGAGATCAGAGTCCCCTGAAGCCTCCAGGCCCTCCACGGTGGCAGAGACCCCCCAGGCAGCAAAGCCCTGTCCTGCCAGGCTGCCCAGCCCAGCCCTGTGTCTCTCTGGCCCTGGGGACAGCAGGGTTTGCTCTCCTTGGGGCACCTCAGTCCCTCTGCCATTGCCATCTGCCCCCACCCCAGCAGGCTCTGGAGCAAAGCACGGCTGAGGTCCAGCCCAGCTCTGCTCTGAGAGAAAGAACCTGCAGTCAGGGACAGGAAGAGGACAAAGTCTTGTTTAACCAGCCTGAGGAATTAATGGGCTCAATGACCTCCTGTATTCCTGGGCACTTGAATGACCCTGTGGATCAGGTTTGGTAGCAGTGAGGGGGCTGCAGGTTTCCCTCAGGGAAGAGGAGATCAAGAGTTGACTCTGTGTCAGAGAGAGCCAGATTCAGGTGGCTCCAAAATGGACCAGCCAGTGCCCAAAGCTGAGCCAAAAAGCAATTCCAGAGGCACCTCTCTGACAACCCTTTGGAGAAAGGATAAAATCCAGGGTGCTGTAACCCAGAGAGGAGTGAGAGAAATGTGAGAGAAACAACCCTGTAGACACCAAGGGGAGTGGAGAAGGAGGAGGAGTGAGAGAGAGCCTTGGTGGGCACCTGGCAGCCAAAAGCCAACCCCCCAGCCCTGAGAGCCACAGCTGAGCCCAGCACAAAAGCTCCTTTAGGTCTGGAGGTTCTTTGCAGCAGCTTTATAGCAGAGCTGCCAGATGGGCCATCAAAGGTGATGCTCAGCTGGGTCTGAAACCTGGATGATCCTTGTCAACCTTGGCTCCAGTAGAATGATGGAAGAGTTTTGGTAGGAAGAGACCATTGAAGTTCTTCTATTCCAACTCCCCTGTAATGAGCAAGGATATCTTCAACTAGATCAGGTTGCTCAGAGCCCCATCCAACCTGCCCTTGAA
This sequence comes from Neopelma chrysocephalum, assembly GCF_003984885.1. Taxonomy (NCBI): domain Eukaryota; kingdom Metazoa; phylum Chordata; class Aves; order Passeriformes; family Pipridae; genus Neopelma; species Neopelma chrysocephalum. The sequence continues at coordinate 1,821 of NW_020925571.1, forward strand.
TGTTTCCAGGGATGAGGCATAATCTTTCTGGGCAACGTGTGCCAGTGTTTCAACACCCTCAGTGTAAAAAATTCTTGTTCATGACTAATTCAAATCTGCCCTTTTTTAGTTT
>NW_020925572.1:0-13173 GCF_003984885.1 Neopelma chrysocephalum
TGACCTGCTCTGGGTCGTGTGCTCTAACCTCTCTCTCTGATCTGGGCCTCACTAATGTCTCTGTCTCTGATCTTTTTCTCTCAAACCTGTGTCCCAACGGGATCGTTAAGATTCGGATTAACCGAGAAGTAAGTAGATAGTTCCCCCTCTCCTCCCTTCTCTCTGCTCCCATCTCCTGCCAGGCCTCGCCCTGGGCAGTGTGCTGTTAAATAACATCAGGGAGAGGCAGGCTGGGAAAATGTGTGGATAAACCTGGATATGGTGCGGGGAAGGGGAAAGCGAGGTCTGTGTGGCACAGGGAAAGCAGGGCCCGTGTGCTCAGAGGAGGGGTTGAATTCATCCCACAAAATCCCCTGTGAAAGGAGCCACGGGGGATGGAGAAGCCACTGTCACCTCCGTATGTGTGGTGTGGTTTAACTCTTCTGGGCCCATGGCCAAGGAGTGGGACACTGGGTCCATGGTCCCTTTGGCAGCAGCCCGGCTGGAATGTGCTCTTTGGGCTGGCATGTCCCTGTTAAGAGTTGGGAATGGTGCCTGTAAGCAGCTGGGATGAAGAAGGGGAGCAGGGATGTCACTCAGCACCGTGTGGCTGCTGTGGGATGGGGTGTCATTAGTGGGGCTCTTGTGGCAGCAGGAGCTGGTGGATCCTGGGATGCCCTCTGGGTGCTGCTAAAGGTTTTGGTGCAGACCAGGGATGAGTTATATGAGTCTCCCATGGAATGCAGGAGGTGCACCCTCCCAGACAGGGTGTTCCAGGTGCTGGGTGACTGCTCCAGCTCCTCCTCCAGCGGTGGTGGGCAGCACTGTGCTGGTGGGCAGGACCAGTTGGGTGACTGGGAAGTGTCTTACAGGGCTGTGCCCCAGCTCTCGGGTGTCCCAGTGTCCCCCCCAGCTCAGGACTGATGTCTCTGCTTCCCTTGCAGGGCTACCACAGGTCCAACCACTTCATAGCCACCCAAGGTGAGTGTGACATCCCCCTCCCTGCTCCCGCAGCCCTCTCTCAGCCAGCAGTTCTGCAGCCCCTCATTTAGCAGCTGGCTTTTGTCCCTGGTGGGATCTGACCTTGCTGGGGCAGGAAAGGGTGACAAGGGGCACTGTGGAGCAGCTTCCACCCCTTGGCACCACAAAACCCCCCACGACCCTGCAGGACAAGGGTTCTAAAATGCTGGGGGGGTGTTTGTGCCACAGAGGCAGGAGGGAGGGCGCGGTGGCATCGCGGCGCTGCCGGCGCTGGGTTCTGCTGGTGGTGCCCATCCATCCCTGGGGTCCTTTCCTCCCTCCCACAGGGCCCAAGCAGGAGATGGTGTACGATTTCTGGCGCATGGTGTGGCAGGAGCACTGTTCCAGCATCGTGATGATCACCAAGCTGGTGGAGGTGGGCCGGGTAAGCACCTCACCCCATCCCTTCCCTCCAGGCTCCAGCTCTGCAAGAAGCCACCTCCACAGAGCCAAAACTCCATCCCATCCTCTCCTTGCAGGTGAAGTGCTCCAAATACTGGCCAGATGACTCGGAGATGTACGGGGACATCAAGATCACCCTGGTGGAGTCAGAGACTTTGGCTGAGTACGCTGTGCGCACCTTCGCCCTCGAGAGGGTACGGCCCCGCTGCTGCCCACCCTGCCCTCAGGGACAGCTCCCACCACCAGCCACGGCCTGGCACTGACCAATACCCTAGTTATTAACCCAAAATGGGGCTTTCAGCCCTGGCTGAGGTGCAGCTTCTGAACCCAGGGACACCGGTAGCTCCTTCCTTTGCCTTTCCCCTGGCTCTGCACCCTGTGCTGGGTGAGCGGCTCAGCCCCGCGTTGGGTTGGGCAGGGAGTCAGTGTTTGGTTGGTTGGGGCTGTGAGTGTTTGGTTGGTTTGGGCAGGGAGTAAGGGTCTGTTTGGTTTGGTTGATCTGGGCAGTGAGTGAGTGCTTGGTTGGGGCAGTGAGTGAGTGTTTAGTTGGTCTGGGCAGTGAGTGTCTGCTTGGTCTGGGCAGTGAGTGAGTGTTTAATTTCCTGTCAGCACTGTGTGAGTGCTGTGGGGGAGAAGGATGCTTTCCTCTCCCCTGGGCTGGAGGTGATGCAGCCATCACTCTCCAGGCTGGTAACTGGAGATGGAGCCAGTGCAATTTACCCCTCAATCTACAGGGATATCGAATTGCTGCCTGGTTATAGGGCAGGGAGCAAAGATGTTCATGGAATGAGACCTGAGGCTGCTGCTGTCTCCTCCTCTTTCTCCTTGGTTGCTTTTTAACCCTCCTGCAGTCAGGGAGGAGGGAGCTGTTGTATGGTTCACCTGAGCGGATGCTGAGCTGGCAAAATCACGGATTCCTGAGAAAATTGGAATGACTTTGCCTTCTCACCCTTCCCTTCCAGAGGGGTTACTCAGCCCGGCACGAGGTGAAGCAGTTCCACTTCATGTCGTGGCCTGAGCACGGTGTCCCCTACCACGCCACGGGGCTGCTGGCCTTCATCCGCAGGGTGAAGGCGTCCACCCCGCCCGATGCCGGCCCCATTGTCATCCACTGCAGGTACAGACATGGCCATGGGGCAGAACCAGCTCTGGGGGGAACCATCCCCCTCTGGGATGGGCTTTGGGGGGCGTGGATGGGGGGCAGGGAGCACGCTGTGTCCTGGGGCTCTGAACGAGGCTGAAATCTCAGAGTGATGCTGAAATATTCAACAGGGAGATATGAAAGGGGTAAATTGGGTTTCTAGTGAGGAGAGGCTGAGGCAGGGAGGGAACTGGGGCTGATGGTTTGGGTGAAGGGACCTTAAAGATCATCTAGTCCAACTCCCTGCCATGGGCAGGGACACCTTTCACTAGACCAGGGACACCTTTCACTAGACCAGGTTGCTCCAAGCCCTGTCCAGCCTGGCCTTGATGTCCTTCTATGATGTCACCCCTGCAAAATGTCACCCCTGGACTGGTGGCAGCAGGGATGGGGGGCTGGGGCTAGTCCAGGGGGAACAGCCCTGTTTTGGGGCTGCCACAGCACCTGCTACTGATGACACAACTCTGTCCTTGTGGGTGGGGGTGACACAGGGGGACGGGCAGCTTGACCCCTGCTGATGGTCAGATGTTGGGGCTGGCTGAAGGGAGAGGGAAGGGGGACAGAGGACGGCCCCTTTCCCAGGGTTACCCACAGGGACAGGCTCAGCCACTGGGATGCTGGAGCTGGGAGGACACCAGTGGCACATCTGAGCAGCAGTGGTGGCTTTCTGGCATTCCCATGGGATGGGTTAATGGCTCTCCCTCCGCTGGGCAAACGAGCAGCTGATGAGTGGGAGGGATTTTTTTATTTGATTTGATTTCTCCCTGTCAACTGCCTCATCAGCCTTCATTGAACAGCCAGGGTGATTAGTGCCCGAAGCCTGTAATCACTGCTAATCACCACGAGTGATTCATCAGCCCCAGAAATTAGTATTTCACTGGAAAAGACTGTAGGAAAGGAGCAGGGGGGTGGTTCTGTTGCTGACACGTCATGGGGGGGGTCACAGCAACAGTAGGACTGTGAGTCCAGGGTTTGGGATATCAGCACTGCTGGGCTGGCTCTGGGCATCCTGCTGGGTCTCCCCTGGGGGAATTCAGACCTGCTCATGCCAGGGGAACCTCCCTGCTCTCCCAGGGCTTGGTGCTGAGCCCTCCTTTGCCCTTTTGGGATGGGATCCTGGAGCACTGTTGGCACTCAGGTGGTTTAGCTCTCAGTTTTGTTGCAAAATGCATGTGTTTTGTTGTCTTACAGTAAAAATGAACCTTAAACACGAGTGCCCCCCCACAGCCTGACCATCACACACCCCTGGGGCTGCTGCAGTGGTGTTTGGGGGGGGTGTAAGGCAAAGCCAGGCTGTGGTTATGGAGGTGTGTGAGGTCCTGGCAGCCCTGCCTGGACCCCATTTGCCCCCACATTCATGGGCAGGGTCCATACACCGACCTTGCTCGGTGCCCAGCAGCACTTTGGGCTGTGTGTGGGTGCCAGCACAGACTGGGAGTGTGTTTGCTGTGTTTCCCCCCTCCCTCCCCAGTGCTGGCACGGGGAGAACCGGCTGCTACATCGTCCTGGACGTTATGCTGGACATGGCTGAGTGTGAGGGTGTGGTGGACATCTACAACTGCGTGAAGACCCTCTGCTCACGGAGGATCAACATGATCCAGACAGAGGTGAGCGGGCACTGGGGACAGCCGGGGACACACGGGGCTGCTGTCACCACAGAGAAGGGGGAGGCTCAGCCCTGTCTCCTCTCCCCCCAAAAGGAGCAGTACATCTTCATCCACGATGCCATCCTGGAGGCCTGTCTGTGTGGGGAGACCAGCATCCCCGCCAGCGAGTTCAAGCCCACCTACAAGGAGATGGTGAGGATTGAGCCACAGAGCAACTCCTCGCAGCTGCGGGAGGAGTTCCAGGTGAGCGGCCCCGAAACCTCTGCGAGACCCTCTTCCCCTCGCCCTCCTGGTGCCCACTCCCCGTGGGGCCAGCAGGAAGGGGTTTTGGGCCCTGTGCTGAGGGGGAGGGACGTGTGTCCCCGCAGACCCTGAACTCGGTGACCCCACACCTGGACGTGGAGGAGTGCAGCATCGCACTCCTGCCCCGCAACCGGGAGCGCAACCGCAGCATGGACGTGCTGCCGCCCGACCGATGCCTTCCCTTCCTCATCTCCGTGGATGGAGACAGCAACAACTACATCAACGCGGCCTTAACCGATGTGAGTGGCCCCCTTTCCTCCCCAGGGGATGTCGTGGGTTGTCTCAGGCAGCTTTTCGTGGCTGGGTTTGCATTTCCAGCCTCGTTTTGTACCAGGGCACCGAGGGCTCGTGGCAGCTGTGGGGGAGGAAGGGCTGGGACTGCTGGAACCTGCACCCCTTCTTCTGTGTAACAGCATCCAGAAAGAACTTATCACCTCCCCCCGCAAGCCACGCACTGAGGGGCTTCAGTATTTTGCAGGGAAAGTGGAGCAGAGGAGGCAGAGGAAGCTCATGGAGGGGTTGGTGGCATTGAGCCCCCTGTGTGCTGCCAGCATCCTGCTGTGCATCCTCCTGTCCCTCCTCCTGCTGCAGTTCAGGGGCTCTGAACTGCTCCCAAAGCCACCGTTCATCCCCCTGGGCCAGTCAGAAGGGACCCCTGTGGTGGCAAAGCTATTCCCTGGTTGCTGATGGTCACGAAGCAGAGCAGAGAGGATGCTGCAGGCTCTGAGGGATGGGCCATTTATCACCAAACCCACCTTCCTCTCCCTGAAAGGAGCTGGGGTGCTTTGCACGGGCAGCACTGAGCCCCTCACACCCTGGACACCTTCCCTAGACCCTCCTGGTCACAGCTGAGCACTGACACCAGGCCAAGCCTTGCATTTTCCATCCCACGAGTGATTTATCCCACTGGATCTTTGAGCAGATCCCATCTCCCTGATCCCTGCTCCCACAGCAAAAGCAGTTTGGAAAGTGGAGTGGGCTGCTGGTGGTGGGGAGTGTCTCCTGTTGGGCTGCATTAGGATGGAGCTTTGTTTTCAGCTTGCTTGCTGTTTGCATATCCATTTTATTTTTATGCATCACTGAGCCTCCCTTAATCTCTGCTAAAGGGTCAGCAAATAAAATATTTTTTTATAGACAGAAAAAGCCCCGAGGATGAAATTCTCGCTGAAGGGATAAAACCCATTTCCCTCTTTGGGCAAAGAAAAAAAAAAAAAGAAAAAAAGAAAAGTCTCATTTTCTTTAAGTGCCAAAGTGGTTTGCTCAAGTCAGTCTGTCCATCTGTCAGATGGTCTGGCTGCCTGTCACTGGTGCCACATTGTGTGGTGCCAGTGGAGCCGTGCCCTGCTCTGCACCAGCTGCTCTCACTTACACCTGTGCCAAAGATGTGGGTGCCAAGGCAAACCCTGGGCAGCCCCTGGTGGAATCTGCTGCTCTCATCCCCCTCCTCAAGGGCAGAAAGCTCTCACCAGGCACCAGGACCTCACTGCTGCCCATGGGCAGGGCTGGGGACAGCTCAATAAAGGCATTTCTAGAGGTGGAATGAGGAGGTTCTGCAGCAGCCAGAGGACCCCCAGTCAGCAGAGAGCTGTGCTGGGTCTGTGTTTGGTGGGGCTGGAGCCCAACTGTTAATTTGAGTCTGCTTGAAGCAGTGTTGAGCTTGGTGAGCTGGTGGCAGGATGACCAAGGGAAGGATTCTCATTTAAGTACAAAGGAGAAAGAATCACAGATCACTGAGGTTGGAAAAGACCTCCAGATCATCCTGTGACTGATGCCCACCTTGTCCCCCAGCCCAGAGCACTGAGTGCCACATCCAGTCCTTCCTTGGACACCTCCAGGGGTGGGGACTCCACCACCTCCCTGGGCAGCCCCTTCCAATGTTTAACAACCCTTTCAGTGAGAAATTCCTGCTGATGTCCAACCTGACCCTCCCCTGGCACAGCTTGAGGCCATTCCCTCTCCTTCTGTCCCTTGTTCCCTGGGAGCAGAGCCTGACCCCCCCCGGCTCCCCACTCCTGTCAGGGGGTTGCAGAGCCAGAAGGTCCCCCCTGAGCCTCCTTTTCTCCAGGCTGAGTCCCCCCAGCTCCCTCAGCTGCTCCTGCTGCTCCAGCCCCTTCCCCAGCTCCGTTCCCTTCCCTGGACACACTCCAGCCCCTCCATGTCCTTCTTGTCATGAGAGGCCCAGAACTGGACACAGCACTTGAGGTCTGGCATCACCAGTAATTTCCAACACCCCTGCTCCCCCACTTCCTTGCAGTTTTTAGGGATCTTTTATTTGGGGATTTTCTTTCTTCCTCCCAAAAATCCATTGAACCCCAGGGCAGTGGTTGCTCCTGCTGCTCTCAGTGCCCTTTCAGTGGTGGGACACTGTGGGTGGGGGTGATGCTGTGGGTTCATTTGGGGCCAGGGTGCAGAGCTGGGGGCTGGGGCCCTCTGGCAGCCACGGCTTCTGCTTGTTCTTGGCTCAAAGGTGGCACCTTTTCCTTAGTTATTTATGCAAAATAGCCTTTCCTGTGAGAGCAGAGGGTGGGTGCTTTCATCCTGGCCGAGGGCAGGGATCACTTGGACCTCCCCTTCACCAGGAGTGACAAAGGTTGTCCCAGGGAGACCAGGAGAAGGTGGCTCTGGTGCCACTCATCTTCTGGTTGCACTGATTTTTTTTTGGGGGGGGAAGGGGGTGGCTCCAGTGCCACCACCACGCCCTTGATGGTGCCTGTCTTCCTTCTCCCCAGAGCTACACCAAGAGCGCTGCCTTCATCGTCACCCTGCACCCCCTGCAGAACACCACCACTGACTTCTGGCGGCTGGTGTATGACTATGGCTGCACCTCCATCGTCATGCTCAACCAGCTCAACCAGTCCAACTCTGCCTGGGTGAGTCCTGCTGCCCCGGGCACCCTGCTGGCACTTGGATCCAGCCATCCAAGGGGTTACTTCGAAGCCCGGTTTATTCCGAGACTTGGTTTTAACGACTGTCACTGCTGGAAAGGATTCCTGGCACCCATGTGTAATGCAGATGGAAGAAGGGCATCATCTTTGCCCTGGTCTTTGAGTCCATCACACACTTATCTTTCCATCTGCTGCTTCAGCAAAGGGTTTTCCTGGCTGGTGAATGTCCGTGTTTTGTGCTGTCAGCCTGTTGTTCTTACAAACTGACTGGAAGGTGTTGCATTTCTAGCAGAGGCTCTCTCCATAGCACAAGTTCTTTTCACAAAGCAGTTTCCTTCTCACTCGTCATTCAAACAGCACCTTCACCTCGAAGGGGGGCTTTAAGTGTGTTTATTTTTTGGAGAGAGCTCAGTAGCTCACTACTGACGGCGAGTCAGCAGCAGGTTTGCAGTGCTTGTCTTTTTGTAAAGCAAAACTCCTCTAAGGTCGACAGCTCTTTTAAGCCCTTCGCAGTGAGATAAGCAGCAAATTCCATGTGGTTTGAGAGATTTTCATGGTTTCTCCCTGTCTCATTACAACAGACTGTAAAGAAGTTATTTGCTGTTGGGAATATATCTCTCTGTGTGGAAAACATAAGTAAAATGAAATGGCACAAGAATTTCTTTCCTGGGCAATGACTGAGCAGTGGAACAGAGACCAGAGGGGATGTGGAGTCTCCCTCACTGGAGATATTCCAGAACCATCTGGATGCAATCCTGTGCCATGCACTTGTCTCCCCTCAGGCCCTGCAAGGCCACAATCAGGTCACCCCAAAGCTTCTCTTCTCCAGGCTGAACAATCCCAGCTCTCCCAGCCTTCCCTCCCAGCAGAGCTCCTTCATCCCTCTGACCATCTTGGTGCCTCCACTGGACTCTCTCCAGCAGTTCCATGTGGTTCCTGTGCTGGAGCAGCTTTGCAGGGGGGTCTCACCCGAGGGGCAGAATCACTTCCCTTGACCTGCTGCCTGTGCTGCTTTGGAAGGAGGCAGCAAACCTGATTTTATTTCTCTCAGCCTATTTTTCATTCCATGGTCCAGAAATGAAAGCCTTCCCGTGAGCTTCAGCTCCTGTGAGGCTCCTCTGCCACCCTCCCCCAGGTCCCTGTCCCCTGCAGCCACCACTGTCCCCTGGCACCACCCTCTGCCATTTTCCTTCATTACCCAGCCCTGCCTCTCTGGACATCCCTTCCTCAGGGATGTCTGTTACAATATTTAGCTGAATCCTAAATGTTTACCAGTTTAGGACCAACAGGTAATAAATCACCCTTTCCAGCAGGCAGCTCCAAAAGGTGACTTAGAGGGTACAGCCCTCACTTGAACTACGTCTCTTGCTGAAGGAAGTTTTAATATCCAAATTATAGTTCTGAGTCTGGAAGGCTTCGAGATGTGGGAGATTTATGACCCCCATTAATAACCAATTATTTCTCAGACAGGTTTGCTGTGTGGTTGGGCCCAGGCTGTGGATGGCCTGGGTTGGTAAATGCCCTGTTAAAGTGTGGTGACAAACATCATCTATTTTGTGTCCATGCTGGTTTGCAGCTGTCACAGTGTGAGAACAATCTCATCCGTGCCCCTTGGACCGAGCCATCCGTCAGGGCCGTGATGGACACGTGGAGTTGCTCCCCGGGGATGCAGGCTGGGATTGCTTTGACTTGGTGGGATGTCCTGGCTATGGGATGAGGGGAACTGTCATCCTGTGTTGCTGGGGCTGCTGATGCCAGAGTGGCTTCTAATGCCAACAAGGCTTGAGAGCAGAGTAGGAGCACAGAATCACAAAATCAGCTGAGCTGGAAGGGACCCACAAGGATCATCCAGTCCAACCCTGAGCCCTGCACAGGCCCAGCCCCAAGAGTCACCCCCTGTGCCCCAGAGGATCAGCCAAACCCTCCTGGAGCTCTGGCAGCCTTGGGGCTGTGCCCACTGCCCTGGGGAGCCTGGGCAGTGCCCAACCAGCCTCTGGGGGAAGAACCTTTGCCTGAGATCCAACCTGAGCCTGCCCTGACACAGCTCCAGCTGTTCCCTGGGGTCCTGTTGGTCAGCCAAGCCCTGCTCCATCACTGTGCAGATCCAGTCTGTGCTTGCTGGACCTGGGGCACAGCCCACCCTGCATCCTTGTGGACCAGCCAAGTCCATCCCCAGGAGCATCAGCTGTTGTGTCCATGCAGTGGGAGGGGGCTGTATGGATGCTGGGGTTGGATCTGACCTTTCAGCTTTGATCCCTGAACAAGCTGAGAGAGAGAGATCTTCCATCCATCCCTTCATCCATGTCCTATGGGTGCTGTGTGAGTAACAGCATCATGGTCCAGCATCCCATCCTGGTGCCACCCCTTTGTGGGGAGCCCCCCTTGGTGTCCAGCACCAGCCACCCGGTTGTCTGTCATGTGTGACGCCCTTCCCTGTGTCCCAGCACGCATTCCCAGTCCTGGTGAGCTGCTGTTCCTCTCCCCACAGCCCTGCCTGCAGTACTGGCCCGAGCCAGGGCTCCAGCAGTACGGCCCCATGGAGGTGGAGTACGTGTCCGGAGCGGCGGATGAGGACATCGTGTCCCGGCTCTTCCGAGTCCAGAACATCACACGGGTGAGGGTCTCTGCTCTGGCTCCATGCCAGCAAAGGGGGTGGGGGGCTTCGTGTGCGTCTGTATGTGTGCCCAGATGCCCCCAGGCATCTCCCAGGGTTGGATGAGCTCATGTGCGGGTGGGTTGGTTGCTTTTTTTGGGGAAGGGCTGGGGCATCCCCAAGAGCTGCTGTGTGCAAATCCCAGAATCCCAGAATGGTCTGGGTTGGAAGGGACCTTAAAAACCATCTTGTTCCACCTCCCTGCCGTGGGCAGGGACACCTTCCACTAGACCAGGTTGCTCCAAGACATGTCCAGCCTGGCTTTGAACACCTCCGGGATGGGGAGTCCACAACCTCTCTGGGCCTTCTTGGAAGACTCCTCTGGAGAGCAGAACAATGATGCACCCAGTGAGGCCACACAGTCCTGGAGCTGGTCGTTGCCTGAATGGTGCTGTAGATCATGGAATCATGGAATCTTTTAGGTAGGAAAAGACCTCTGAGATATCGAGTACAGCTGTTCACCCAGCGCTGCCAAGGCCACCACTACCCCCTGTCCTCAAATGCCACATCTACATACTTCTGAACACTCCTAGGATGGGGACCCCACCACTGCTCTGGGCAGCCTGTGCCAGGGCTGGACAACCCTTTTGGTGGAGAAATGTTTCCTAATATCAAACCTAAACCATCCGTGGTGCAACTTGAGGCCGTTTCCTCTTGTCCTTTCCCTCATTCCCTGGGAGCAGAGCCTGACCCTCCCCCGGCTCCACCCTCCTGTCAGGGAGTTAGAGAGAGCCAGAAGGTCCCCCCTGAATGCTGGTGTCTTCAGCCTAGTCCAGCTCCCTCAAAGGATGCAGCCCCAGCTCTCCTCCTGGCAGAGAGGACCCTGTAGAATTGCCATTGTTCCATCCAACCTTTCTGGAGTTCACAGCTCCTTGCAAGATGTTAGAAAACTGTGGGAAGACCTTTCTCCTCGTGCCCGGAGGTCCTGCCACACGTGTGTCACAGGATGGAGACTCCCCACATGGGCATGGCACCAGCACAGCCCTTTTCCTGCAGGGTGAGAAGATCCACCGAGTTTTTTACCTTGTGGCTGGTTCATCTTGCTCTGAAGTGAAGAGAAATGCAGGGAAACAGGGAAGGGACTCGGACTGTGATGAAGAGCCCGTGTGGGTGCAGAGCTGCACGTGGAAAAACAAAAGCTGCTTTACCTACAAAAGCCATCCAGGGAGAGTTGACATCCCTGAAGGCTTTAAACTCCTGAGGGTTGCCAAGAGGCTGAGGCCAATGCCCCAGTGAAGGTCACCAGGCAGATGGGAATTAGGGAGCTTGGAAAGGAGCGTGCAGCCTGGCTGATGGCCCGGCTGGGAAGGTGCTTCCGAGGGGTGACTGGGGCCAGAGGAGATAAATCCTGATTATCTGGACTCAACACAAAGAGGGTTTTGGTTCACGCTGCCTGTGGGAGCATCTGGCATTTCCTGGGTGTCAGCACAAAATCCTCCACCAAACATGCTCTGCTCTCAGGTGGTAGAATATACCCTGAGCTGAATTCAAATGCAGCGTGATGGAAATCTCTGGATCTAAGAGGAGATTCCCCCAGGGAGCAGATTGCTTGCAGCCACTTCGTGCCAAGCCTTTGCCTGCTGGGATGAAGCACTGGGGATGTCACAAGTCCTCCAGAGCTTTCACCTCAGCTTCAAAACACATCTGAAAACTGTCCTTCCCGGGCTGGCAGAGGGATTTTCTCCTGTTTTAACTACACTTGTCTCATCTTCCCCCTCTGCCTTCCTGGCTTCCAGCTGGAAGCAAAAACTGAAGTCCAAATTGATCAGCCCATCACACCACATCACTGACCCAAACCAAACCTCCTGGAAAGATTAGGAAAAGCCCCCAAAAAGGTTCAGAAAAGCCCCTCTTAAGGGGGTGCAGGTAGGAATGGGCAATGAATGCCCCCAATTCCCAGCCTCCAGACTGGGGCTCCCTGCAGAGCCATGGGAATACGTGGTCCTGCTGCTTGGAGAAGGTCTGGTGCTCATCAGGTGTCCGAAATGGGGTGGACAGAGCCCTCCAGAGCTGAGCACCCCTCCTCTGTGCCTGGCCCCCTCTCTCCTCCAATGTGTGCTGCCAAGCCCTGAGCTGCATCTGGAATGTGTGACCGTGGTCCCACCCCATCCAACACTCCGGATGCTCCCAGTACTCCTGAGCAGGAGCCCCACATCTGCCGGGCTAAAGCCTGGCCTCGTTCAGCTCCAGGGATGTTTTTAATCCTCCTCCTGGATCCAGCTAACCAGATTAGCTTTCCAAACTAACCAGATTACCAGGCATTAAGCTCCTGCCTCTGTGGGTGGCAGCTCCTCGGCAGCCTCCTGGTTTCCAGCGAGCGGGACAGAAACACATCCCCGTGGATCTTCGCCGTGCAGGAGGAGGATGTGATGGAGCAGCCTTGGGGAGGCTCAGGGGGTCTGGTAACAAGTTTGAGGAGACACAGAGACAGCCTGAGATGGTGTGAGGTGGGATAAACCATGTCTGTGGAGCTTTCCCCGGGTGCAATGGGGTGGTGGAACCAGAGCGAGCTCAAGGAACTACCCAACTTAAAGCACCAGGAAAGGGTTTTCCTCTCTTTCTCCCCTGCCCATGCCTGGCAAACCCCTCTTGCCCTCCCTCAAACCTCCAGTGGAGGTAAATGAGGGCAGCCCAGGGGTTCCAGCTGATGAGTTTTGCTTCTCTAGTTGCAGGAGGGGCACCTGATGGTCCGGCACTTCCAGTACCTGCGGTGGTCGGCGTATCGAGACACTCCCGACTCCAAGAAGTCCTTCCTGCACCTCCTGGCCCAAGTGGAGAGGTGGCAGAAGGAAAGTGGGGATGGCAGGACCGTGGTGCACTGCCTGTGAGTGTCCCCTGGGGAGGAGCAGGTTCTGCTGGGGGAGGGGAGATGCCTCCAGTTTCCATGTCCACAGTTCTGCCTGGAAATCCCCTAAAAAAAGCCCTCGCTGGGGTGACTTTGTCCCCAGATGGTGCCACGACGTGAGTTTTGAGGCACCTTGTGGTCACCAAGTCAAACATTCTCCATGAGATGGATGCTTGGTGGGAATGACACCCTGGCACCATCCCTGCCCTTCCTGCCTGTCCCCTGTCCTGCAGCAGGGCCTGGCAGAGGTCCCAGCCCTGTCACCATGCCCTGGGTGTGTGGCAGGCTCCAAAGGAGCTGTGCAACTCCCATCCTTTGCTTTTCATTGAGGGGGACAT
>NW_020925573.1:0-1666 GCF_003984885.1 Neopelma chrysocephalum
TTGGGGGTCCCCAAGTGATGCCAGATCTCAACCAGGGGGTTCCTTTTGGGGGGAATGTGGGATTTGGGGACCACCCCGGTCCCAAGGAGTTGGGGAGGGAGTCCCTCAAAGGAGGAGGTTTTGGGGGGATTCCCCCAAATTTTGGGGTCTCTGGTGGGCTTTAGGGAGGGTCTGGGATCACTCCCAGGGTTCCTGGGACATTTTGGGGGGAATGTGGGATTTGGGGACCAGCCCGGTCCTGGGGGGTCCCTCAAAGGGGGGTTTTTAGGGGGACTCTCCCAAATTTTGGGGTCTCTGGTGGGTTTTAGGGGTGTCTGGGATCACTCCCAGGGTTCCTGGGACTTTTTGGGTGAGTTCTGGATTCCCCCCCAGGGACATCTCAACCCCTTCCCCTGGGACGCTTTGAGGAGCCCTCGGGAACCTTGAGGAGCTCCCAGGAACTTTGGGGAGCTCCCAGAGATTTTGGGGAGCCCTGGTGACACCTTTGGACACCCCAGGAGCACCCTAAAGTATCCTGGGGGTTGGTTTGGAGCCCCCCCAGGGACATCTCAGCCCCTTCCCCTGGGACACTTTGAGGAGCTCCCAGGAATCTTGAGGAGCTCCCAGGAATTTTGAGGAGCTCCCAGGAATCTTGAGGAGCTCCCAGGGGTTTTGTGGGGTTTTGGGGTCCCTTTTTGGGATTCCAGGTGATCGAGAAGGCCCCTCAACAACGAGCTGGAGCCCCCTGGGGACATCTCAGCTCCTTCCCCTGGGACACTTTGAGGAGCCCTTGGGAACTTTGAGGAGCTCCCAGGGATTTCAAGGAGCTTCCAGGGGTTTTGTGGGATTTTGGGGGACCCTGCTGACCCCTTTTTGGGGTGCCAGGTGATCGAGAAGGCCCCACAACAACGAGCTGGAGCCCCCCTGGGGACATCTCAGCCCCTTCCCTGGGACACTTTGAGGAGCCCTCGGGAACCTTGAGGAACTCCCAGGAATTTTGGGGAGCTCCCAGGGTTTTTTGGGGTTTTGGGGGGCCCTGCTGACCCCTTTTTTGGGGTGCCAGGTGATCGAGAAGGCCCACAACAACGAGCTGGAGCCCCCTGGGGACATCTCAGCCCCTTCCCCTGGGACACTTTGAGAAGCCCTCGGGAACCTCGAGGAGCTCCCAGGAATTTTGGGGTGTTCCAAGGGATTTCAAGGAGCTTCCAGGGGTTTTGTGGGATTTTGGGGGACCCTGCTGACCCCTTTTTAGGGTGCCAGGTGATCGAGAAGGCCCCTCAACAACGAGCTGGAGCCCCCTGGGAACATCTCAACCCCTTCCCCTGGGACACTTTGAGGAGTCCTCGGGAACCTCGAGGAGCTCCCAGGAATTTTGTGGGATCTTGGGGGGTTTTGGGGGGCCCTGCTGACCCCTTTTTTGGGGTGCCAGGTGATCGAGAAGGCCCACAACAACGAGCTGGAGCCCACCCCGGGGAACACCCTGCGCCAGACCTTCGAGAACCAGGTGAACCGGATCCTCAACGACGCCCGAGACAAGACCGGCTCCTCCGCCCAGAAATCCCTCTCCGAGTACAACAACTTCAAGTCCATGGTGGTCTCGGGGGCCAAAGGCTCCAAGATCAACATCTCCCAGGTTTGGAGGGGCTCGGGGGGCTCCAGAGGGGCTTGGGGGGCTCCAGAGGGGCTT
>NW_020925573.1:1766-6277 GCF_003984885.1 Neopelma chrysocephalum
CTTGTGGGGTTTTTTGGGATTCTTTTGGGCACCAGGAGGTCCAAGATTGACATCTGCCAGGTTTGGGGGGGCTTGGGGGGCTCCAGAGGGGCTTGGGGGGCTCCCTAAAGGGTTCCAGGAGGATCTCGGGGGGGTTTGGGGTGGTTCTTGTGGGGTTTTTTGGGATTCTTTTGGGCACCAGGAGGTCCAAGATGGACATCTCCCAGGTTTGGGGGGCTCCAGGGCATCTTGAGGGATTCTCTAAAGGGCTTCCAGGAGGATCTCGGGGGGTTTGGGGTGGTTCTTGTGGGGTTTTTTGGGATTCTTTGGGCACCAGGAGCTCCAAGATGGACATCCCAGGTTTGGAGGGGCTTGGGAGGCTCCAGAGGGGCTTGGGGGGCTCCCTAAGGGATTCCAGGAGGATCTCAGGGGGGTTTGGGGTGGTTCTTGTGGGGATTTTTGGGATCCACCAGGAGCTCCAAGATTGACATCTGCCAGGTTTGGAGGGGCTTGGGGGTCCAAGGAAACCCAACCCCATGGATTCTGGAGCATCTCTGTGACCTCCCTGAGGTCCAGGGGTTTCCCTGTAGGGTTTGGGGTTTCCTGGGCTGTCCAGGGTGGTCTCCGAGGTGACCCAACCCCCTGGATCCTGGGGTTCCACATCCTATAGATCCGCTCCTGGAGCATCTCCGTGACCTTTTTGAGGTCCGGGAATGTCCCTGTGGGATCTGGGATGTCCAGGGTGTTCTCCAAGGTGTCCAAGGAGACCCAACCCCTGGATTCTGGGGTTTCCCATCCCACAGATCCACTCCTGGAGCATCTCCATGACCTTTTCAAGGTCCAGGGGTGTCCCTGTAGGACCTGGGGGATCACTGGGATGTCCAGGGTGGTCTCCAATGAGACCCCTGGATTCTGGAGCATGTCCATGACCTCCCTGAGGTCCAGGGGTGTCCTGGGATGTCCAGGGTGGTGTCCAAGGTGCCCAAGGAGACCCAACCCCCTGGATTCTGGAGCATCTCTGTGACCTCCCCGAGGTCTGAGGGTGTCCCTGCGGGATCTGGGCTGTCCAGGGTGGTCTCCAAGGTGACCCAACCCCTTGAATTTTGGGATGTGTTCACTCCTGGTGCATCTCCATGACCGTCCCAAGGTCCAGGGGTGTCCCTGTAGGATTTGAGAGTGTCGTGGGATGTCCATGGTTGTCTCCAAGGAGACCCAACCCCCTGGATCCTGGAGCATCTCCGTGACCTCCCTGAGGTCCGGGGGTGTCGTGGGATGTCCAGGGTGGTCTCCAAGGTGACCCAACCCCCTGGATTCTGGTCCCCCTGGATCCTGGAGCATCTCCATAACCTCCCCGACATCCAGGGGTGTCCCTGTAGGATCTGGGCTGTCCAGGGTGGTCTCTAGGGTGTCCCAGGAGCCCCCCCCCGTGTTGTCCCCTTAGGTGATCGCGGTGGTGGGGCAGCAGAACGTGGAGGGGAAGCGGATCCCGTTCGGGTTCAAGCACAGGACCCTCCCCCACTTCATCAAGGACGATTACGGCCCCGAGAGCCGCGGCTTCGTGGAGAATTCCTACCTGGCCGGGCTCACCCCCACCGAATTCTTCTTCCACGCCATGGGGGGCAGGGAGGGGCTCATCGACACCGCCGTCAAAACGGCAGAGACGGGTCAGCAACCCCCCAAAAACCACCCATGGGGACACCAAACCTTCCCCAGATCCACCCAGGGACCCCCAAACCTCCCCAGATCCCACCTGGGAATGCCAAACCCGTCCCCAGATCCCACCCAGGGAGCCCAGGGACCCCAAACCCTCCCCAGATCCCACCTGGGGAACCCTGGGAACCTCAAGCCCTCCCCAGATCTCACCCAGGGACCCCAAACCCTCCCCAGATCCCACCTGGGAATGCCAAACACTTCCCAAATCCCTCCTGGGGTCCCAGATCCCACCGAGGGAGCCCTGGGGGGCAGGGAGGGGCTCATCGACACCGCCGTCAAAACGGCAGAGACGGGTCAGCAACCCCCCAAAAACCAACCATGGGGACACCAAACCTTCCTCAGATCTCACCCAGGAACCCCAAACCTTCCCCAGATCTCACCCAGGGAGCCTTGGAACCCTAAACTCTCCCCAGGTCCCAACCAGGAACCCCAAACCCTTCCCAGATCTCACCCAGGAACCCTGGGAACCCCAAACCCTCCCCAGATCCCACCCAGGTAGCCCTGGGAACCCCAAACCCTCCTCAGGACCCTCCTGGGGAACCCTGGGAACCCCAAATGCTCCCCAGATCCCACCTGGGGAACCCTGGGACCCCCAAACCCTTCCCAGATCTCACCCTGGGACCCCAAACCCTCCCCAGATACCTCCTGGGGAACCCCAAACCTTCCACAGGTCCCACCCAGGGATCCCAAAACACCAACCAACCCCTCCCCCCCCAGATCCCTCCTGGGGAACCCTGGGAACACCAAACCCTACCCACATCTCTCCATACCCCCTGGGACCCCAAAATCCCACCCAAACCCTCCCCAGATCCCACCCAGGGAGCCCAAAACGTCCCCAGATCCCTCCACGGCCCCCAAACCCTCCCCAGATCCCACCCAGGGACCCTCAAACCCTCCCCAGATCCCTCCTGGGGACCCCTAAACCCTACTCAGGTTCCTCCAGGGCCCCCAAACCCTCCCCAGATCCCACCCAGGAACCCCAAACCCTCCCCAGGACCCTCGAGAGCCCTCAAACCCTCCCCAGATCCCACTGGGGACCTCCAAGACCCCCAAACCCTTCCCAAGTCCCACCCAGGAACCCCAAACCCTCCCCAGATCCCACCTGGGGAACCTTGGGAACCCCAAACCCTCCCCAGGTCCCTCCATACCCCCTGGGACCTCAAAATCCCACACAACCCCTCTTCAGGTCCCTCCAGGGCCCCCAAACCCTCCCCAGATCCCTCCTGGAGACCCCCAACCCCTCCCCAGGCGCCCCCTGACCCCGTTGTTGCCCCCCAGGGTACATCCAGCGGCGTCTGATCAAGTCCATGGAGTCAGTGATGGTGAAATACGACGCGACCGTCCGGAATTCCATCAACCAGGTGGTGCAGCTGCGCTACGGCGAGGACGGGCTGGCCGGGGAGAGCGTCGAGTTCCAGAACCTGGCCACCCTCAAACCCTCCAACAAGGCCTTCGAGAAGAAGTGAGGGGGGGCTGGGGGGTGGTGGGAGGGTCTACAGCCGGTTTGGGGGGTCGTTGAGGGGCTCCTCACGAGGGTTGGGGATGTTTTGGGGTCATTGAGGGGCTTCTGCTGAGGGTTGGGGACATCTTTGGGGTCATTGAGGGGCTCCTGCCAAGGGTTGGGGTCATATTTGGGATTATTGAGTGGCTCCTTTGAAGAGTTGGGAACATCTTTGGGGTCGTTGAGGGGCTCCTTCCAAGGGTTGGGGACATTTGGGGATCATCAAAGAGCTCCTTCTAAGGGTTGGGGACATCTTGGGGTCATCAAAGAGCTCCTTCTAAGGGTTGGGAACATTTTGGGGTCGTCAAATGGCTCCTTCCAAGGGTTGGGAACATTTTGGGGTCACTGAGGGGCTCCTTCTAAGGGTTGGGAACATTTTGGGGTCATTGAGTGGCTCCTTCCAAGAGTTTTGAGTCATTTGGGGTCTTCAAACGGCTCCTTCCAAGGGTTGGGGACATTTTGGGGTCATTGAGGGGCTTCTGCTGAGGGTTGGGGACGTTTTGGGGTCATCAAAGAGCTCCTTCCAAGGGTTGGGAACATCTTTGGGGTCATTGAGGGGCTCCTTCCAAGGGTTGGGGACATTTTGGGGTCATTGAGGGGCTCCTTCCAAGAGTTGGGAACATTTTGGGGTCATCAAACACCTCCTTCCAAGGGTTGGGAACATTTTTGGGGTCCCCAACCTTCTCCTGCCCAATTTAAAGCACATTTTGGGGTCCCCAACCTCCTCCTGCCCAACTGGGGTCCCATTTTAAGGTCCTGAAGCTTCTCCTGCCCAATTTAAAGCACATTTTTGGGGTCCTGAATCTTTTCCTGCCCAATTTAAAGCACATTTTGGGGTCCCCAACCTTCTCCTGCCCACCCTGGGTCACATTTTGGGATCCTGAACCTTCTCCTGCCCAATTTAAAGCACATTTTGGGGACCCCAACCTTCTCCTACCCACCCCGGGTCACATTTTTGGGGTCCCCAACCTCCTCCTGTCCACCCTGGGTCCCATTTTTAGGGTCCCCAACCTTCCCCTGCCCAACTTGGGTCCCATTTTGGGGTCCTGAATCTTCTCCTGCCCAATTTAAAGCACTTTTGGGGGATCCCAACCTTCTCCTGCCCAACTTGGGTCCCATTTTGGGGTCCCCACCCTGGCTCCCATTTTGGGGTCCCCAACCTCCTCCTGTCCACCCTGGGTCCCATTTTGGGGTCCTGAATCTTCTCCTGTCCCATTTTGGGGTCCTGAAGCTTCTCCTGCCCAACTTAAGCACATGTTGGGGTCCTGAAGCCTCTCCTGTCCCGTTTTGGGGTCCCTGACCCCCTGAATGCCCCCCC
>NW_020925574.1:0-8302 GCF_003984885.1 Neopelma chrysocephalum
GTGAGTGTGTGTCGGGGGTGTTTTTGTGGTCAGAGGATCCACGGGGGCTCCTGGAGTGAGATGGAGGATTGGGGACATCAGGGATGGGGTTTGGGGACAGTGGGGAGGGGTTTGTGGTCAGTAGAATTTGGGATGTCAAGGAGAGGGTTGGGGCCATGGGGAGGCCCTGGGGACATTGGAGACAGCAGGGGGGTCTCGGAGTGTCAAGGGGAGAACTGGGTACACGAAGAGGGTCTTGGGGACAGCACGGGGGGTCTCAGGAACCACCTCGTGGAGCTGCCCCTCCCCCCTGGCCCCTTTAATCTCCCCTAAATGTCCCCAACCTCCATTTTTCCTTAAATCCCCTCCCCCCACAGATCCCTTTGATGCTCCAATGTCCCCAAAACCCATTATAACTCCCCCAAATGCACAAAGACCCCCAAAATCCCCATCCAACCACCCCCCAGATCACCCCATTTCTCCCCCATCCCCTCCTCAAATCCCTTCCAACCCCCCCAAAGAGGGATCACCCGGCACCCTGGGACAGGAACACAGTGGGCTGTACTGGGGACACTGGGCTGGACTGGGAGGGCACTGGGGGGGGGGGGCTCAGGTGTCCCATGACAACGTGTCCCAGCTCCAGGAGAGATCTGGGGAACAGTGAGGAGGTACTGGTCTGTCCTGGTTTGTACTGGTCTGTTCTGGTCTGTACCCCCAATCCCCAAAGCCCCTCCCCAGCTCCCCCAGGACCCTTCTGGACCCCAAAGCTCCCCAGGCCCCCCCGGCCCCTGAGTTGGTCTTGCTGCCCCTTGAGCATCTGCAGCTCCTGCAGAACCAGGCATTTTATCAGCAAATGTGCAGCTGACACCAAGCTGGGGGTGTGTTGATGTGCTGGAAGGCAGGAGGGCTCTGCAGAGGGACCTGTCTGAGGAAGAGTGTGGCAGCAGGAGCAGGGAAGTGATTGTTGGGCTGGACTGAGCGCTGGTGAGGCCACCCCTGGAGTGGACAAGAGGGCTGGGTCTTGAGCTGTGCCAGGGGACGTTTAGGTTGGATATTAGGAAGCAATTTTTTGCCGAGAGAGTAATCAGGCCTTGGAATGGGCTGGGCAGGGAGGGGGTGGAGTCAGCGTCCCTGGAGGTGTTGAAGGTGAGAGTGGATGTGGCATCAGTGCCATGGTCTGGGAAGCACGGCGGGGTTGGATCAAGGGTTGAACTTGATGATCTCGGAGGTCTTTTCCTACGGGGCTGTTTCTGTGATTCTCTGATTCCCATTCCTATGGCAGCACCTGCTTGAGGCTCTATCCCCAGGGTGATAGAGATGTCTGTCCATATATATCTGCAAGGTTAGTCTGTAAATGTGTGGTGTTAGAAAAGCAGGCTGAGTTCTGGGCTGGTTGTAGAAAGAGAAAGAAGCCCAGAGGCCAGTGCAAGCAGGCAGCCCTCAGCTTGCACATCATGTCCCCTCCGTGCAGGTTCCTGTCCTTGAGCCCAGGCCCTGAGGTGAGGCTGAGAAGTGGCGCGGAGGTGAGCCCAGAGCTGTCCCTGAGGTGATGCTGAGAATAAGTGCAAGGCAGAGGTGCTGCTAAGGAAGGAGACCCCCGTGGTGGGGAAGAGGTGAAGGTGCCCATCCCCAAGAAGGTGGTGTCTCCATCCCCTGTGTGCCAGGTGAGCTGGGGCTTTGCTGCAGAGCTGCGGGCACTGATTTGAGCGGCTCCAAGTGCTGAGATGGTGGCACCCAGGAACACAAACTGTGCCTGGCCACGGAGCCTGCAAGGAGGAGCAGAGACAGCCCTGGCAGTGTGGGGGGCCAGGTTGTCCCTGTGCCTTCCCCTGCAGGCCCTGGCTGTCCCTGCTGGGCCCCTGTCCATCCCCATCAGGTCCCTACCCGTCCCCCCTGGGCTGAGCTCCCCCCAGGAAGTGCCATGGAGCTGAAGCTGCTGCCATCCCCCCCCTGCAGCCGCTGGCCCAGCCAAGGGAGCAGCAAAGGCAGGGCCAGGAGCAGAGGCAGCAGCAGGGGAGCCCTGGGGGGGCCGGGAAGCTCTTGTGTGGGGCAGGAAAGAGGCGCTGGGCACGAGGCCGGGGCTGTGCTGAGCAGGCCCAGCCCTCACATCCCCCCAGCCAACGCCGGCTGCCCGGGGGGCACGGGAGGGACCCCCAGCCCGTGTGCCCCACACTCAGCTGGCAGAGAGAGAGCCAAGGGACAGGGACACGGGCAGGGCCACGGGTGAGGGACAGGCAGGGCCATTGCAGGGCCACGGTGAGGGCACAGCCTGTGGCAGCAGAGCTGCCCAGGGCCGGGGGCAGCCGGGGGTGTTGGGACCAGCCAGTGCTGGGGCCGAGCAGAGCACGAGGCCTCTTGCAGAGCCCTGGAGCAGCCTCCCACTTGCCAGCCCTGCCCTGGTGGGGTGACACTGTCCCATCTCACAAGACACTCCTCCCGAACTCTTCTAGGGGCTCCTTTTGTGTATATTGCTGGTTGCTGATTGATGCTGGGGACCTGAGGGCCCCTCTGCAATCCCATCCCTGGGGCACAATCTACTCTTCAGAGCTTGACTTCCTGCAGAATTTGCAGGGAAATCTGTGCTCGCAGGCCGAGTATGTCCAGACCCCCCACACTCCCCCCAGGATATTTGGGATGAGTTCCCCCTTCTTGGGCACCCACGGGATGGGGGGGCGATTGTTCGTCTGCTGTTCCTGTTCCTTTTCTGCCCTTGGGGGTGGGTGGGAGAAGTTTTTTGGGGGTGCTGGGCTGGGTTTGTGGCAGAGCCCCAGCGGTGGGCGAGGGGATGCGAGTCCCCCCTCACGGTGGGGGTTGGTGTTGCTGGGTCAGGCCCCACCGGCTCCATTGTCAGCCCGGTGCCGGCGGGGGGGACACAGTGGTTTTGGGACCCCCCCCGGGAGTGCCGGGGGTGGGTGTGGAGCCCGGGAGCTGCCGAGTGTGGAGGGCAGGGCGGGGTGATGCCGGAGCTGGGGGACCCCCGGCAGCCTGGAGGGGGGAGCACGGAGAGGGAGGAGCCCCGAGACCCCTGGGAGCCTGAAACGGGGAGCGCAGAGAAAGGGAAACCTGGACAGTGGGGACCCCTGGGATCCCCGGGACAACAAAGTGGATAACCTGGAGAGGGGGAGTGTCTGGGAACACGGCACCCGGAAGGTGAGAGTCAGAGGAGAAGGGACCGTTGGGACTCTCATATTTTTGCAGTTTGGGGGGACAGGGGTCTTCTTGCTATTTCTGAGGGGGTTTTTGCCTGAATCTGGGTGGTTTGGGTTTTTCTGGCCTGAATCTTGGTGTTTTGGAGTTTTTTATGGTCACAGGATGCCCGGTGAGTTCTAGTGATGGACTTGGGCAGGAGGATCCCCCAAGCCAACGCGCTCAGCCCTTGTTTTCCTCCTCATCAGGATTTGTCCTTCCCAAAGCTTGGGCGGATGAAGGAGGCTGCGAGGAAGAGGAAGATGCCTTGGGCCCCCCAGGCAGGTGAGGAGGAAGTCAGTGGCCCTTTGGGCGGGTGTTGTGCTGGCTCTGGCAGCCCAGCATGGCCCCCGGCTGCAGGACAACCCCGCTGCCGCCGCCGTCCTGCTGGGGCCGGAGTTGGGGAGATGTCCTTGGCCTTCCCTGTGGGCCGGAGGCAAATCCCCTCCCTGTCCTTCTTGCTTCCTGCTCCAGGCCCCGAGCTGAGGATGGAGAGCCCGGAGGACAAATCCCCCCGTGAGACCCTGGTGGGAGAGGCCGTTTTGAAGGGCTCCACGGTGCAGGAAGGCAGCGGGGAGGAAAAGCGCCGGAGATTCCCCCACAGGAGGGGCTCCAAAGCCAGCCCAGGGTGCTCTGAGGAGGAAAGACCCAGCCTGTGCCGGGAAGGCGGCCAGAGCTTGAGGCAGAGCTGTGACCTGGTGGTCCCTGCGCAGCCTCCCAGCAGGGAGAAGCCCTTCAGGTGCTTGGAATGTGGGAAGAGCTTCAGGCAGAGCTCTGTCCTTATCCGACACCAGCACATCCACACTGGGGTGCGTCCGTACACATGTAAGGATTGTGGGAAGAGCTTCAACCAGAGCTCCCACCTGATCAAACACCACCGCATCCACACTGGGGAACGGCCCTACATATGTAATGTTTGTGGAAAGAGCTTCAGTGACAGCTTCAGCCTGATCCGACACCAGCGCATCCACACTGGGGAACGTCCCTACACATGTGGGGAATGTGGGAAGAGCTTCAACTACAACTCCAGCCTCCGCACCCACCAGCTCATCCACACTGGGGAACGGCCCTACAAGTGTGGGGAATGTGGGAAGAGGTTTCAGACCAGCTCAAGTCTTTTCAGGCATGAGCAGACACACACGGATGAGAGGCCCTTCCGCTGCACCAACTGTGGGAAGGGCTTCAACCAAAACTCCAACCTCGTCAGCCACCGGCGCATCCACACTGGGGAGAGGCCCTACAAGTGTGGGGAGTGTGGGAAGAGCTTCACCCACAGCTCTAACTTGACCAAACACCAACGGACCCACCGGTAAGGGAGATACCTACGAGTACCCCGACTGCGGGAAGAGCTTCGGCCGCTGCTTCCACCCCGAATGAAGCCCCTGATGGTGAGGCAACCCCTGGAGTCCAGTGACTGTCAGTCCATCCCTTTCTACCAGAGAGGGCCAGTCCCCTTTCACGGGGGCAGCTTCTTCCAACAGAACCCTTCTTGGGGGGTGTGTGGAGATTCCTGCCTTGGCTGGGGACCCCCTCAAGGTCACTGCTGCAGGTTGAGAGCAGAGATCTCCCCCTGAGCGTTGGTCTGGGGGAGTTCCATCCATCTCTAATTAAGAATTCTTGCTTTTGTGCCAGCTTGAGTAGAATTGCTTCAACAATTGCTTTAGTGTAGAGCACTGTCCTATCTTATCCTGTACTCTTGGTAGTTCTAGTGTTTCTATTGTGTAGTAAATAATTGTGATGAAGATCTTTTGTGTGATCATTTGTAACCCTAAATAACTCATTTCTATCAATAGATCTGATTTGCCATCATTAAAACCTGGAGGACAAAAGTGTTTCAGTCACACCTCTGTAATTCCTCTCAACTGAAACTGTTGGCATAATCCAAGGCTGGGATTGGATCCAGCAGCCCCCAGCACCCCACAGGAAGTTGGGAGCTCGGGGGAACCACTCCCTTTCCCAAAACCTTGTGCCCAAAGACCCCCATGGGACCGTCGGACCCACCAGAGCAACCCCTCTTTTCCACCCTTCTCCCTGTTCCTCCCACTTTTTCATGGTCCCCTCAGTCCCCCACCCAACCAGGATCACTCTGGGGGTCCCAACCCCCACTTTTTCCTCCCCTCCCACTCCTTCCACATCATCCCTCCACTCCCCAGCCCCCTCATGCTCAGTGTGGAGGTCCCACCTTCCCGTTTCCCCACTCTTCTGACCTCTCCCACCCATTTCCCAACATCCCCCAAACCTCAGTGCCCCTCCTCCACTTTTGGGGGTCCCACTCCCCTCCCATTTAGTTTGGGGTCCCACCAGTCCTTTTGTTCCCTCTGACCCACTTTTCCCACCGACCCTCCCCCTTCCCACCCCCCACTCACCCGAGAGCTCCTCACTCGCAGCCGGGGGGGCTCCCAGCACCACCAGTGCCCAGAGACGTCCCTCAAAAAAGGGGTTAGTTGGGGTCCTGGGTGGGCTTTGATTTTGTTTGGTGGTCCTAGGGGACTGTGGGTAGGTTTAGGGGGGTCGCAGCACCTTTTGGGGTGAGATGGGTGCCTTTTGAGTAGCAGGTGCCCCACCAAGACCCTCCCAGAGTGAGTTGACTTGGGGGGAATGCAGGGGGGTCCCTGTGGACATCGATTATGCTAAATACGTGATAGAAACATGCTGGAAAACTTGGACGAGATGTTTTGACCGTGTTCTGACCCAGAGGATGGAATGCTGTGTGTACGGATAAACAGGGACAACTGGAGGGAAAACAATATTTTAGGATCTCCAGATGGACTTTAGTTATTTTTAGTTATGTGGAAAAACAAAACTATAAATCTGCCAATGTATAGGATCAAAGTGTATTGAGAACATAAAAGCATGATTTCTTTATCTATTAAACTGATTCAGCATCTAGTTTGCTGTGTCCATCTCATGTGCTGTTGAATGGTGTCCGAAGAAGGGACTGTCCTGAAAGCTCTTGGTGCAGCGCACCCCCAGTGAGCCGAACGGGAGGTACTTCAAGACGTTTCCAGTCCCCTCCGTTTCAAGTTGCAAAGATGTCAGGTGAGGGGACAGCATCCGGGGTAGTCATGGGGCACAACAATACAAAATCCCAGCAATTCCATCATGAAATGCTGATGGTATTGTTAAAGAGCAAGGCTGTCGCCTTAATCCCCAGAAAGTGACTCATCTTCTGTTATGGATCGGACGTAATTGTCCATGGTATCCAGAGATTGGATCCTGTGAGATCTGAGATCGGCACAAAGTCAGTCAGAAATTGCAGCAGGCACAAAAGGAGCAGCACGATGTTTCCCCTGATGACATCATTACCTGGTGAATTTTATGTGCTGCTCTGCGTTCTCTTTGACCGAGTGCTAAATCAGACTCTTGGAGGGACAGTTTGTCCAATGAGCCGGCTCTGGACCTGATGGAATTACAGGATACTGATGGAACCGATTTAAAAACACACGATTCTGAACATATTTATGCTACAGTTCCACGTGATGTTGAAAACAGAGATAGCAGGTCGAAACCTGATGTTAAAAAAGGCAGAGCTGCTTCAGCTCGATGATGATGACCCACCTTCAGATCCCTTTGATCCTGACTTTGTTGATGCTGAGCAGGAGCCTGACTTGTACCCTGTAAGGGGGGTACTTTTGAATTAGATGATCAATGGAGCGTAGAGGCATGAGAAAGAAATTCTATTAGGATGTGAAACCAGCCTGAGTATTGTACAATGTAACTTCATGGCACAAGTTAACTGAAAGGTCCATTGTGTTTTTCAGCAAGTGTATTAGGGAGGGTATGAACCATACTGTATCTTGAAAACCATGACACCATTGCAAGCTCAACAAAACTGATATTTATTACCAAGAGGTGGCCAACAAAACGAACAAACCCAAAAGGAAGGAAGGGGGAGAGAAATAAGCCCCCAGCACGACCTCCCCAGTTCCCCAGCTGTTGCCCATAAAGTTATCTTACCGACCTAGCGTGCCTATAATTACCCATAGCAGAAGCTGCATCCTTGGAGAGTCAGTAAGTTCACAAACTGGCAGCGTCCCTGCCAAAAGGCAACGTTGTCCTTGGTGTGAAGCTTGCTCCCTCCAAGAGAGCACTATCTGCTTTTACACAATTAACTGAGTGACCTCAGCCTGGGCAGGAGTGATCATCACCGCCCAGCCAGAGGCTCTCCATCCCACCCCCTTGGTTATGTCAGTGCATCTCTTCTGCGCACGCGTGGCTTTCCCTGCGCCTGCGTACTGTACTTGGGGGTCTTTTCCAAATGAGTCTGGGGGTGTCCTTCATCCTCCTCCTCCTCAATCTCTCCCTCAAGCGACCTTGGAGGACAATTAACCAATCAGAGAACACCAATTAAAACAGTTTATACAAGAAGCTCTCTCTCCAAGGACGAGGTACCTGTTTATCAGTGCTGGTTTTCTCAAAACTTGGCAGGGAAAGAACAAAACTTTTCCAGTTGTCTGGGCCAAACACAGACCAAAAGTATCAGCACAAATTCACCCTGGTACACATGGCAACCACCATACATTCCCATTGCTATGGTCGGTTACCATGGCAACCATCATACATTCCCATTGCTACAGTCGGATACTGTAGCAACCAGCCTAATTCCCACTGCTGCGGTCAGTTACCATGGCAACCAGCATAAATTTCTGTTGCTATGGTTGGTTACGATGGCAACCATCATAGAGTCGAATTCCTATGATCAGTTACCATGACAACCATCATACATTCCTGTTCCTACAGTCAGTTACCATGGTAACCATATACATTCCCGTTGCTACGGTCGGTTACCATGGCAAACATAATACATTGCCATTGCTACTGTCAGTTACCATGGCAACCATCATACATTCCTGTTTCTATGGACAGTTACCATGGCAACCATCATACATTCCCATTGCTACAGTTTGTTACCATGGCAACCATTATACAGTCCCATTGCTGTGGTCAGATACCATGGCAACCACCATACATTCCTAGCTCTATGGACAGTTACTATGGCAACCTCTTGGTTCCTCTCAGAGACAAGCACATGCAGATGACTTAGGGTTGCAGCTCCTCCTGCCTGTGCCCCACACGCAGGGCATTGGGGTCTGTCTGGCTGCAGCCCCTCAGCGGGGGCACCGGGGGTAAGAACAGA
>NW_020925575.1:0-3396 GCF_003984885.1 Neopelma chrysocephalum
TCACATATACCGGGTCTCTCTTAGTCTCTTCTTTACCTTCTGGTTTCTGTAAAATATCCTCGTGGTCCATAAATTCTGCATGCTCAATTTCCAACTTCAACAACACATCTTTCTCTCCCTATCAGAGTTACTTGATCAAAAATGAAAGTTTCAGTATTTTCCCAAGCCATGCTACCACAAAAGCAGCTCATTTCAAATGCTGCTGAATGCAAGCTGAAAATGATTCAACAGATTGCATAGTATTAGTTAAAACAATTAATTAACAAGTTAATGAAAACATGAAAACGTTCAAAAAGAGAGATCATTTCCAGCAGAGCCACAGTGGTTGCAGGATTCAGCTTTGCCACCCTGACAGAGCCTGGACACCTCAGTGTGCTTCTGCTTTGTCCTTGGGAACTGCCCATCCCTCCAGAGGGACTGGCTCGGGAGTGCCCCCAAAATGCCCCTGGCAGCACAGGGGTGTGCTCGGCTTCCTCCTGGTGCTGGAGGGCTCTGGCCTGTGCTGCCACTGCTGTCATGGCCTGTTCCAGCCTTCCACTCTCGACACAGGCATGTTTTGGGCCTGCAGCTCTGCCCTGTGCTCTGCACGGGCAGCAGGCCTTGCCTTCAGCTCTGCCCTGTGCCCTCAGCACAGGCCTGATGTGCAGGCCTCACCAGGGCGCTGCAGGTCCAGGCCCAGCCCTTCCCCACATGCACACACACACTGCCAGGGACTTGGTTCCGACCCAGAGCAATAATTCAGTGAGATTGGGATCCAGGATCTCACAACCCACACAGGAGAAAGGATCAGCCTACAGAAGGAAGGGCTGCCAGAGGGGAGGAAGAAAACTCCTCCAGTCCTTTGAGGGCAACTGCCATCCTTTGTTCCTCAGCGGGGGTGATTTGGGTGAGCCAAGCGTCTGGAAAGGGTTCTTTCTCTCTCTCCCCCTGCTCAGGTTGCTTTAAAAACATGAGGAAGCAACTAGAGACAAGGGAAGATGGACGGACGTTCTGCAGAGGGCAAGCAGCTCTCCAGCCCTTCCCTTGTTGTGCCTCTGCAGGAGCAGAGTAGGATCCCTAAATCTCTGGCTCCAGCGAGAGGCCCCTGGTGGCTGCGTTTCTACCCTGAACAGAGCTCCCCTTAGAAAGGATGGCTCTGCTCTCTTAAGGCGCCCGGGACAAAATGGCCAATCTATGAGAGGGAAGGAGAAGAGCAGAGAACAGGTGTGGGAGTGTTAAAGGCCTGGTGGGCTGGGGCTTGGAGAAACCTGGTCGGCTGGAAGGTGTGCCTGCCCATGGCAGAGGGGTTGGAACCAGCTGAATTTTCAGGTCCCTTCCAGCCCAAGGCATTCTGTGATTCGATGAGCAGAGGGGCCGGGTGGCAGGAGGCCTAATTTGGGAGGAGAAGCCATTCAGCACTCTCAGTTTGGTCGAGCTCACTGCGACTGTTCACGAGCACAGACTCACAACTGGTGTGATTTACCAAGACTCTAGGCCTGGTTGAGTTCCACACAAACTTGCACGATGCAGATTCGAGAACAGCACTCTTTATTGAAGCAAGGGGAAAGCAGTTTCTGGATTGCCAGTCGTAAATGCAGTGACTCCAGGGCATTAAAATGTGCTGGGACAGATCTATTGGTTCTATATTTGTAAAAAATTACTATTTTATCAAATGAATGAACTATAGTCTTGAATCTGAAAAATCGGTCTGAGAAACTGCTCAGAGACTTTTTTTATCTTTAAGCAGCAAGGTATTTGTTTATTCAATGTTGGGAGCAAGCCAGCTCGCGCTGGACAAACTTGCTCAACTTGCAAGTGCAAAACTAAGCCATTTTATACACTTTAGATCCATGGCTACATCATTTATTATACATATTAATAAGCAGGCTGGTCTCTGGGCGGAGTCTTTCCAGACATGCGCAGTCTTCTACTGTGGGGGTCTTCTGCTCCAGCCTTCATCCCTCTGGTGGTCGCCATGGACGTCTTCCTCAATTTGACCTCTTCAATTAGGTGACCTGAATTCTTCAAGCTTGCAAAATCCTGGCTCTGGGCCTTCTAGATCTTATTCAAACGTCTAGTTTACCTAATTTATTACTGTGTGTGTACTACTCCTATTCTTTCTCTAATAAGGCCTTTGGTCCAGTGAGCAGAACAGAACATGATATTAACCAGTGCTCCCAAAATGTTCTTCTAGCAAAACAGGTATTGAGGTTTCTTAGCAGGCCACGATATCTCAGTTAACTCTTTTAGGCCTGGCTCCTGTTTCAATCTTTATTCTATATATTTATCTAAAAATTTTAAAACTTCTCTATTTCTATAGAAAAACATGAAGGTCAGCTCCAACAGCGTCTGGGGAAGACAGTCTTGGTGCAAGGCTGACCTGAAGGTGTCCCATAAGGGGACAGGGGGAAACACTTGTAAAGATTTATTAATGCTATAGTAATCTATTAAAATATTATGATATTAGGTTTAATATATATCTGCTATAATAAATATCAAGAGATCTATGAAATATTAATTAAAAATATAGGTAATAAATAAAATATTCTAAAGTATATCTTAAAAAAATTTCAGGTCAGGTCCCACACAGTGTGTGCAATGCTGACCTACTGATGTCCCTTGAGGGAACAAGGAGAGATAGAGTTTAGGAATATTAGCGATGCCTCTGGCTTGATCCCTGAGCAGCCGGAGCTGCCAGAAAGAATTCCTGGGCCCATCTGCAATGGCCACAATGACTGTGAGAGTGGGAGGGGAAAGGAGGATGAAAGTCATCTTTGTAGCCCCCCCCGGCCATCACTGGATGCTGTGCTGGGCAGACTGCTGAGAGGGGAATGCTGATGGCAGAGTGCTGCTGCACAGGGTTTTCTCTTTGTTCTCTCTGTCCCACATGCTCCTCTCTTTTTCCTTGTGGCATGAGATGGTTGTCTTGGAGCAGCTGTGAGCCCCACAAGCACAGCTCTCTAGGTGAAGACCTCTTTCACTGGCTGTAGAGGACAATTCTTTCGATCCCATCTCTGAGTTCTTGGTACTCCATCATAGCCTGGGTGTGGGCGGCCGGATCCTGCGCCAGGCGATGGAAGAGGTTGGGTGGCTGGGCGGTTTTGACATCCGGGGGCAAGAAAATCTCCTGAGGAAATGTCTGGTTGCCCACCATAAAGTGGTCAAGGTTTTTCTCCTCCAGGGAGCCGTGCAGGTACTGCATGGTATCCCCCCAGCCGCCACAGGACTTGCCTCCTGCCCCACCGTGACACGGGTCTGGTGTTCAGGAGGGGCATCACAATGGTCTTCAGGGTATAAGTGGAGAAGCCTATGCCCACCAGAGCATGGGCCAAGAGCTGCAGGCACTTGAGGTGCCAGCTCTCATGTGGAGCCTGATTGGCAATGTGGCTGAAGAACTTCATCTCTGCCACGGCGCAG
>NW_020925575.1:3406-6614 GCF_003984885.1 Neopelma chrysocephalum
GGGAGGGGAAAGGAGGATGAAAGTCATCTTTGTAGCCCCCCCGGCCATCACTGGATGCTGTGCTGGGCAGACTGCTGAGAGGGGAATGCTGATGGCAGAGTGCTGCTGCACAGGGTTTTCTCTTCCCTCTCTCTGTCCCACATGCTCCTCTCTTTTTGCCTGCAGTAGGAGGTGCTTGTCTTTGACCAGCTGTGAGCCCCCCAAGCACAGCTGTGTGCAGGAAGACTTCTTTCAACGGCCGTCTCGCAGCATTGTTGAGAGCCGATGTCGCAGTTCATCGCACTCGTCCATTGCCTGCGCGTGGGCGGCCGGATCCTGCGCCAGGCGATGGAAGAGGTTGGGTGGCTGGGCGGTTTTGACATCCGGGGGCAAGAGAATCTCCTGAGGAAATGTCCGGTTGCCCACAACAAAGTGGTCAAGGCGTTTCTCTTTGAGGGAGCTGTGCAGGTACTGCATGGCATCCTCCAGCCGCCGCCGGAAAAGTGTCATGCGCCAGCCTGACAGAGGTCCGGTGTTCAGGAGGTGCATCACAATGGTCTTCATCGTATAGGTGGAGAAGCCTATGCCCAGAAGAGCTCGAGCCAAGACATGCAGGCATTTGAGGTGGCAGCTGTGAGGTGGAGCCTGCTCGGTAATGAGCTTTAAGAACTTCATCTCTGCCACGGTGTAGGTCTCAGGCCACATTGTGCTTGGGGTGAAGAGGGCCTGTGTAGGCTGGCTGCTCACATAGATGTCTGAATTACCTTCTTGCACCCCAAAGAGCAGCTCAACCGTCAGGCTCTCTCCGTCTCTAGTCACCTTGAATTTGCAGCAGCGGCTGGGGGGCAGCAGCACTAATTGCCAACTGTGTGACTGAGGCAAAGCCGGCCAGCTCGCTCTCACCAACTGGTAGAACCAGCGGGCAGTTTTATCCACATCGAGGTAGGAGCCGGTGCAGAGGGTGTTCAGGAAGGTGGGCTCCTCATTTCTCCTCTGCTCCTCCTCTGGGTGGTGGACGGAGCACAGCACGTTCTCGTCCTGCTGCTCCCTCGGGCAGGTGCACACCGGCTCCACGCGGACGCAGAAGTTCCTCCCTGGCAAGTGCCCCCAAGTGACCATCTCCAGATGGAAGGTGTACCCCAGGGGAGGACTGAGAGGTACAAGGAAACAGTACACAACATCCTCCTCCCGGGGACTCCAACCTTCAAAGGCACTGCCCACCCCAATGGCTCGTTGCGGCACTGGGTATGAAAAGCCTGACAAGAGGTCTGCAAAGAACATGGTGAAGCTGTCCACCAGGACTTTTGTAATAGCGCAACCTTTCATCAGCTGCACTCTGTACTCCTCTAAATGCCGTCTCAGGTTGTGGGCAATAACATCCTCTTCTTCTTCTACTTCATTTGCAAGATCGTGGTCTTCTCCTTCACTTGCATCATCATCGTTGTAGACTGCCTGCACACTCACATCACTGTTTTCTTCCCCTTCACTTCCACCACCATCGCCATCTCCTTCCTCCTCCTCCTCGCCATTGTTGCCTGGCTGGCGGCTCCTTCTGCTGCGGATAAACCACAGCCACAAGAGGAGGCCCAGGACTCCAGCCAGAGCCCAGAACTGCCCCTGCTGCAAGGCAGCCCAGAGCAGGGCTCCCCAGGCCCTGACACTGCGCTCCAGGCTGCTCTGCTCCAGCTCCTGCAGCAGCCGAGTCATCTCCCTGTTCAGGAGCTTTGCACGCAGCTCCATGCGCGCACGGGTGACCTCGTCCAGCCCATCACCCACCATCTGGGGGTACTGGATGAGGGTTTGCAAAAGCACGAAAAGAAACACTTTGGCAGCCATGGCCTGCGGGAGGAGAGAGAGAAGGGGTTGAGTGGGGCTGAAAGGGAGGGAAGGAGCTAGAGGTGAGGGCAGTGTGGATGGGAGCAGAGGGGATGGGGAGCAGGAAGGAGAGGGCTCCAGGGCAGCTGGCAGGCAGCAAGGCCTGTCCCACTGGCCCAGCAGCAGCAGCAGCATTCTGTGCCCCAGGTGTTGTGGTGAGGGATTGGCCCTGGGTGCAGAGGGAGAACCCAGCCCCAGGGGCAGCGTTTGGGCCCCAGCCCTCGCCCAGCGCAGCCTCGCCCCTGCGTGTGCACTCACCACTTGTCCAGGCTCGACTGGGGCAGCGTTACCTGCTGGGGCCATCTCTAGCTGCCCCCATTGTGACACAATCCCTGTGATGTCACAAGAGCCAGATCACATCACAGCCAGGCCAGCCCCGCCCTCATCCCCACCCCGGCTCAGCAACTCCCAGTAGCCCTGGTGTAATGCTTAAGGCTGCCTTGGAGTTAATCTTCTTCCAAGAACTTCCATTCTTCATTCTTTTGCATTTATTATCATCTGCTCTTCACTGGCAGTCACATGGAATAGCCATATTTGAAGGATCCCTTGAGGGTGTTGGAGTCCAAGCCCTGACTCCACACTGGTTGAGTTTAAGTTAAATCTCTGAGTCACGGAGGTTGGAGAAGACCTTGGAGATCTTTTGTCCAACTGTAAACTTTACATCGCCTATTCCATCAATAAACCATGTTCCCACTTGACACATCAACAGGCTTTTTAAGTGCCTCCAAGGATGGGGAGTTAGCCTTTTCCCTGGGCAGTCTGTTCCCAAACTTGAGAAGCTTTTGGGTGAAGGTATTTTTCCTAAGATCCAATCAAAATCTCCCCTGGCGCAACTTGACGCCCTTTCCTCTTGTCTTAGTGCTTGTTCCCTGGGAGAACAAGCCATCCCCCGCCTGGCTACCACTTCCTTTCTGGTGGTTGTAGAGAACAATTAGGTGCCCCCTCAGCTTCTTTTCCTCATGCTAAACACACCCAGTTCTCTCAGACACTTCTCATCAGATTTGTACAGCCGTCATCAAAAATCCTCCAGAATCCATGGGACAATAAAAACCTCTAGCACTGCATTTTTCCTGTTAGAAAGCAAGGCATTACTTTATTCCCAGTCCTGGGTGTGTCCATGTCCTACAGAATCCCGGCCTCTACCCAGACAACAATGCAACAGTTTTACAACTGTTCATTAATTTTTAGGAAAGAAAGAAATGAATGTTCATTGGTTCTAAATGACATAATTCCCTTCCACTGATGAGTAATCTCTCCTCTATGGTTATTAATTCCTCTCGGTTCATGCGAATTAAGGCCATATTTTTAATCTTTTTAGGATGAGCTTGCCCCGGTACGGACTTTCCGTCACATA
>NW_020925576.1:0-1497 GCF_003984885.1 Neopelma chrysocephalum
AGAGCCCCTCGGGGAGCCCCCCATCGGCACACGGGGCGGTTCCGGGTTGCGAAGGCGGACTGTGCGGCATCGGGGACCGGGGAGCAGCGGCGACGTGGTGGACCGGGAGTCGGCGGCGAGCAGCGGGGAGGACACAGAGCGGCAGTGCGCCTCTGACCGCCTCTCCCCATGCAGCAGTTCTGCTTCTGCGGGGACTTAGACGGCCCCGACTGGGTGCTGGCTGAGATCAGCTCCCTGGCCGAAATCGTTAAGTGCCCGCCCCCACCCCGTATCCCCCTGCCCCCACAGGCCCGCTGCCCACCCTCCCTCTCCCGCGCAGACCCCGCTGATGCTGATCTGTGCCCAGCTTCTGCGAACCAATCTCTGGACTGCCTCTCTGCAATCCCCGCCCTGCAGCGATTTCAGCTCCAGCTCCACATCTTCCCCCCACCCAGTGAAGTTGCTCCTTGTTCAGAGCAGGATGTTTACTTCAGGTCCAGCTCTAGAAACTATATTCTAGCTTCAGCCCCAGAGGAGCTATCCCAGCGTATGGGGATAGGGGTGGAAGTGGAATCACTGAGGGGCTGGCACAGTGGTTCTCCAGGTGTAGTGCTGAGGGGTCAGCACTTGGGACTCACTGTGTCCTCTTTTCTTGGCAGCAGCCATTGGAGAAGACAGAAGAGGCATCGTGTAGGACAACGAGGCCAGAGTGAGTGAGCAGAGGAGTGGCCTCAGGCTGGAGAGGGGCAAGAGAAAGGCAATGTGGGCAAAGGGACCTCCCTGTTTTCACCAGGTAACCTGCAGGGTTGTAAAATACTTCAGATGCATTTGCTGCGCATCCATACGGACAGGCTGCGAGCACAGGGAAAAAGTCTCACCTTAGAATGGTGACATGAAATCTCCTTCTATTAACCATCACGCATTTCTTAGTACGTAAAATCTACTTAATGAAAACCAAAACATCAAACAGTGGATCGATCAAGTTGTGCCCTGGCTGCAGCAGATGCCTGACTGCACTCAGCAAACGGAAGGTGCCTCTGGGGACCAGTGGGTACTCTGGATGCTAACGCTGTCAGAGCTCAAAATCTAAGCTCTCAACAGAGAGATCTGAAGAAGTTGCAGGAAAAGAAACTGCTTTCTGGTTCCTTCAGCTTCAGGAAGCCACAGTGGCAGATGGCCAAATGTGCAGTCAGTTGGCTGCAAGACCTTTAACTCATCAGACCAACAGTTACTGCAGAAAGAAAAATAAAAATCTATCAGAGGAAGTTGTTCACAGATAAAAGTTCCATGCAAGTTTCTTTATGCTGTTCCTTCAGTTTTAACTCCATTACAAGTGATTCCAAACCTTCTGTTTCTGCAGGTCTCATTCATTCGCGTTGCTTCTCCTCTGGCATTTCATCCGCGTCCTGCACAAAGTTTCTGAAGGCTGGTTCTTCATGACTCTCCTCAGTCACTGGGGGAAGAAACGACAGTTCAGCGCTATTTCAGTACTTGTTCTACTTGTGTTACTGAAAAAAA
>NW_020925577.1:0-3999 GCF_003984885.1 Neopelma chrysocephalum
AGGGGCCTTGCCACCACAGCTGACACTTCTTGGACCTGCCCTTCTCAGTCTTGCACCAATATCTCCTGCAAGCAAAGCACCTCTGCTGATGGTCGCCCTACTTGCACCTCACACTGCATCCCTCCCTTTTGTTCCTCCTGTCTTTTCACTCTTTTGTCTCAATAAACTTCTCCTGCTTTAAAGCCTGAGACACCTCTGCCTCCTTTATTCTACCAGGCCTTTTCCAACTTCACCCCCTACACAGCCAGGCCTCAACAGGCCATTGAGGTGGGTGGAAAAGGGCCACAAGACCCCTCCTACGAAATATCTCACCACCACCACCACCAGCAGCACCAGCACTGACTGGCTGCTGAGGGTCTGGCACAAAGTTACACCAGCACATCACTCATCACAGTGAGGCTTTGACATGACAACACTCCCTGGGACACCCCAACCCTTTGCTCCCACCTCAAACACCTCCAGTCCCTCTTACACCATCTCCCCTCACACACAGGTCCCAGCAACACCCACACAAGGCCCCATGTCCTTGTCCCCTCGTGCTCCAAGGTCCTTGGGGAACCCATGCTGGCCGTCCAGCTCACCACCCACCCTTCAGGGGGTCCTCAGCTCACCCAGCTCTGGCTCCTTGTTGCACTGTCCCTCGGGCTGCACGCTCCTCATTCCTCCTGCCTGGGAGTCCCCAGGCCAGGATCTCACCTTGTTGTGGGGCTTCAACTGATCCCTGGTGGAGATGCCCCGGCCACCATCCCCTGCTCACTGCAGGGCCCCACATGGACCCATTCAGGGGGTCTCTGCACCACCAGCCTCCCTCTCCAGGGGCTCTGCATCACCTGTGCAGGTGACCCCAAGCCCCCATCCCTCTGCTCTCAGGTCCCACAGCAAGTCCCCTTTGGGAGGTCACCGTCACTGGGGATTCCTCGGGCACAGCCTGGAGACCTTGGAACCAGGGGCAGGGACAAGCCTGACCCTTCTGGGAAGATGCAGCTCCTGAGGGGCTGCACCGTCACAGTCCCTCGTGCCACCTTCCTGCCTCTCTGCTTCCCAGCTTGGACACTGAAACATGGAGTTTTGGGGTTTTGGCTGCCCCAAATTGCTTCTCACCAGTGACGTTCTCTCTTTCTCCTCCTTTGATGTGCTTATTTTTCTCTGCAAGAAGGTTCC
This sequence comes from Neopelma chrysocephalum, assembly GCF_003984885.1. Classification (NCBI taxonomy): domain Eukaryota; kingdom Metazoa; phylum Chordata; class Aves; order Passeriformes; family Pipridae; genus Neopelma; species Neopelma chrysocephalum. The sequence goes on from NW_020925577.1 coordinate 1,162, forward strand.
TGGCAAACAGGTGAGCTCTGGGCTGACGCAGGAGCTCGGAGTCTCCAGGGCTGATGACAGCACTAAAATATTCATCAAAAGCCAATTAAAATAACATCTCTGGAGCAGCTGGAATGCACAGAGCTCCACACACAGCTGGAATCCGGTTTAGTTCAAAGAGGAAGTGTTTGGTGAGGAAAAAAGCCCTTCTCTAAAACCAAAACTAAACATCACCTGCCTCTTAGAAAGGAGAGAGGGAATGGGTTTGGATCTGGTTTTATTTGTTGATTTAGTGTAAACAGTGCTGCAGAGAAACCTCATTGGCCTCGTTGACCAACTTCAGCTCATCCTCAAGTCAAGCCTAACCAATAAAAAGACAAATTTAAGCACTCCGTGCTCTTGCAGTCGCTCACCTTGGAGTTCATCCAGCTTGACATCAGCCCTTGGACTGGAATGGGGGCAGGATTCCTTCTCCCTGCGGTCCTGCGACGTGTCTGAGCAGCCAGGCCTGGCGGGGTGTCTCCCTCATCCCCGGGGTGTCTGCCTCACCCCAAACCTGTGCCAGAGACGCTCGTTTTGGGCACAGTCAGCTCCCACGGGTTCAAGGGAGCACTGGGAGGAGGCTCAGATCCATGTTGCCCACATTCCTCTCTCCCATCCACCCTGGGAAATCCACGGCCCCTTCCCGGTTCTCTCCTCCCCATCCTTAGGTGACACCAAGCAGTGGGATGTGCTGGAGGGCACCCTTCACGTGGCATCTCTTCCAGTGTCTCTCTCAATGGGATTCACATCCACCCAGCTCCCAGAACAATCCCAAACCCCGTCAGGGAGCAGTGGAATGTTGGTCTCCCTCCTTCAAGAGCTCTGGACTTGACCAAATCCAAAATGATGATGACAAGGACATTCCCATGCAGCAAGTTCTCCCAATTCCCTGAATTGCGAGTCTGGGAATATCTGTGGCCACCACTCCCATCCCCATCCCATCCCTCTGTGTCTCGGCAAAACTGTCCCATGTTTTTGGATAATTCCCGTTGCCAAAGGGCTGCACGCTGGTGGGAAGCAACCCCCAACCCCTACAAAAACTGGCACAGGCTCTGCTGCAGGACAGGACCTGGAAAGAGTGTCACTGGGAGTTAAAAAAGAGCCACAAAGCTGGAATTCTACAGGAGAGGGATGCTCAGAGCTGGGGGTGTCTCACCTGGGCTCCCGGAGCTGCAGCCGCCAAGCCCCATCCTGAGTTAGCTTCCACCTGGGATGGGCTGCACCTGGGAATTCCATACCCACCTGCCCCACTTTCCTGGGAGGGATGGGGAGGGCAGAGCAGGGAGCGGGGCTGGACCCAAAACCCAACCAGTCCCACAGACATAGGTCACCACGGGGAAGCTTCGTTTTGGGAACGACGCGTCAGGCGGAGCGGCGGGACGGCATCTCCGACGGGATCTGACCAAGCCACCCGAGCTTCATCCTGCTGGAAGGTCCTGGGATGTCCTCTGGATCACACAGACGCCCTGCCCAGATGAGCTAATGGGTCTGCTCCAGGCTTTCATCCTTAAATCCCAAGACCTTGTGAGATGCTATCTGGGTTGATATTTGATGAGCAAGCGAGTCCTGCTCCATCCCGTGCGGTCACCGCGACTTCAGCCCTTTCCCTTGTGATCTTCCCTCGTGCTCCAACGTTTCTTTGGTCATTAGCTCTGGAATCAGCATATTTAAGCATCCAAAATTACCATATTTAATGTAGCACTGTGGTTATTTGGGTGCTGTCACAGCAGCTCTGGCTGCGCCACCTCCCAGCAATTCCTTGGCTGGAACAGGGGTTATCCCTAAATAGTCTCCAAAGGAGGCAGCAGGAAGGTTTTATCCTCCCACCAGCACCTGGAAAACCTTCCTTGGCTTTTTTGTCCTGTCCCTGGAAGTTCTCAAGGCCGGGTTGGACAGGGCTTGGAGCAACCTGGTCTAGTGGGAGGTGTCCCTGCCCATGGAATCAGATGATTTTGAAAGGGCCCTTCCAACCCCAAACCCTTTTATTCCCTAATTTTACCATGGAGTGAGGTGGAAATGTGGATTGTGACTCATCCCAACATCCACGTGAGGTTTTTTTCCTGCCAAACCTCGGCGTCTCATGGAAGATGCAGGACAGACATGGAGAAGGAGTTTCAGTGCTCCTTCCTCGGCTCCCCGTGGGAGATCAGCCACGGAATCCTGTGTCACGGCAGGGGGGAATAAAACCAGGACTGAAGTCACTCCTGGGAGTGGGATTTTGGAGCTGGGAAAGGCCTGGGAGGGGTGGGAACTCAGCCAGCTGGGAATGAAGACGGACACTTCCATGGGACACAGGAATAAGGTGACATCTTTTAATGTCCATGGGGAAAAAATTACACCCCCCCAACTTCCAGGAAAGGGGTCCCCAAGGATTCAGCTTTCCCTGAGACTTTCCCAAAGGAAAAGGGCACATTTCCAGGTCTCACCCGGGAGAGAAGGAAGGAAAAAGCCGTTATATTCTACTATTCCTCTACACTGGGGCCATCCAGGGCTTCGAGGGGGAAAAGTGGGAATTCCTGGCTGGGTCTCCCTTAATTCCACTTTCAGATTCTAATTTGCCTCACGAAAATCTCGAAGGAAATGCCGGTTGGAAGTGGGGGTTGGGGGTGCCTTACAAACCCTCCCCCACCACGATAAAGCTCTGCTCATTTTTAATCTCAGCTTAAGGGCATTACAGATGATTAAAACCTGTTCTCATCAAAATCCCCTTTGACGAGCCCCTTTGGGGGAAGGGGGGAACTGGGCACCCCTTTTCCCTTCCCTGCATCCCCTTCCCTGCCCCTGCTCCCCTTCCCGTTCCTTCCTTGAATCCCTTTC
>NW_020925577.1:4009-7092 GCF_003984885.1 Neopelma chrysocephalum
CCCTGCTCCCCTTCCCGTTCCTTCCTTGAATCCCTTTCCCTTCCCTGAGTCCCTTTACCTGTCCCTGCACCTCCAATTCCTTTCCCTGCACCTCCTTTTCCTTCCCCTACACCCCCTTCCTTCCCTGAATTCCCTTCCCTGCCCCTGCGCTCCCTCCTTGTCCCCTTTCCCTTCCCCTGCATCCCCTTCCTTCCTTCCACTTCCTCCCCTTACCCCTCTTCCCTTCCCTGCACCTGCACCCGAGCAGCGACTACATTTCCCGACAAACCACGCGGCAGCGCCCGGTGACGACGGCGGAAGGCGCCGAACGCAGCCGAGCCCCCTCCGAGCCGACCCGAACCCAGCCGAGCGCACCCGAACTCACCCGAGCGCAGCCGAGCCTCCTCCGAGCCGACCCGAGTAGTCCCGAGCGCAGCCGAGCACCTCCCGAGCGGTTCCGAGCGGCCCCGAGCGCAGCCGAGGGTGAGACGCGCCCCCCGCCCCATTAAAGGGCCATTTGGGGGTTTAGGAGCACCCCCAAACTGGGGGGTCGGGGGGGAATAGAAGCGGAAGGAGTCCCCAAAGTGGAGGGGCAGGAGGGCAGGGGGGGGGGAGGTTCGGGGTTGGGAGGGGGGGGAGGCGCAGCGGGAGGAAGGGGGTGCAGGAGTGGGATTTGGGGGGCGGAGGGGTTTAGGACAGGGTGCAGAGCTGGGATTTGGGGTGCAGGGCGCACACCTGGGTGCAGACTTGGGTTTTGGGGTGGAAACCTGGGGTTTGGGGCGCAGGGGAGGTTTGGGGTGCACAGTGGGTGCAGAGCTGGGGTTTGGGGTGCAAGGGAATTCTGAAGTGCACACCTGGGATTTGGGGTGCAGGGCTTAGTGTGGGGTGCAGATCTTGGGCTCGGCTTAAGGGGTGAGGCCTGGGTGTAGATCTGGGATTTGGGGGTGCAGGGGAGGCATGAGGAGCAGAACTGGTACTTGGGGTGCAGGAGGATACCTGGGCTGCAGGGAGGGATTTGGGGTGCAGCCCTGGGGGTGCAGGAGGAGACTTGGGGTGCAGGAGGAGACTTGGGGTGCAGGGAGGGATTTGGGGGGGCAGCTCTGGGGGTGCAAGGGGAGATTTGGGGTACAGGGGTTGATTTGGGGGTGCAGGAGATGATTTGAGGCAGAACCCTGGGGGTGCAGGAGGAGATTTGAGGGTACAGGGGGTGATTTGGGGGTGCAGGGGGTGATTTGGGGCCCAGCCCTGGGGGTGATTCGGGGGTACAGGGGTGATTTGGGGGCGCGGGGGGAGATTTGGGGGTGATTTTGGGGGTACAGAGGGTGATTTGGGGGTGCAGGGGGAGATTTGGGGCCCAGCCCTGGGGGTGATTTGGGGTTACAGGGGGTGATCTGGGGATGCAGGGGGAGATTTGGGGGTGATTTTGGGGGTACAGAAGGTGATCTGGGGATGCAGGAGATGATTTGGGGCCCAGCCCTGGGGGTCATTTGGGGGTGCAGAGGATGCTTTGGGGGTGCAGGGGATGCTTTGGGGCCCAGTCCTGGGGTTGATTTTGGGGGTGCAGGGGGTGATCTGAGGCACAGCCCTGGGGGTGATTTGGGGGTGCAGGGGTTGATTTGGAGGTGATTTGGGGGTGCAGGGGGTGATTTGGGGGTGCAGAGGGTGATTTGGGGGTGCAGAGGGAGATTTGGGGCCCAGTCCTGGGGTTGATTTGGGGGTGCAAGGGATGATCTGAGGCACAGCCCTGGGGGTGACTTGGGGGTGCAGGGGTTGATTTGGAGGTGATTTGGGGGTGCAGAGGGAGATTTGGGGGTGTAGAGGGAGATTTGAGGGTACAAGAGTGATTTGGGAGTACAGGGGTGAGTTGGGGCCCAGCTCTGGGGGTGATTTGGGGGTGCAGGGGGTGATCTGGGGCCCAGCCCTGGGGTTGATTTGGGGGTGCAGGGGGTGATCTGGGGGTGCAGGAGTTGATTTGGAGGTGATTTGGGATGCAGGGGGTGATTTGGGGGTGCAGGGGGAGATTTGGGGGTGATTTGGGGCCCAGCCCTGAGGCTGCAGCCGCTCCTCCCACTCGTCCCAGGTGTCCCCACGTGGCAGGTCTGGCCCCGGGCCCGGGTGCCACCGCCGCTGTCCCCACCTGCCAACAGCTGCCGACTGCGGGTGACGAGTTTCGGCCACGTCAGAACCCGCCCCTCCCCTCCCCTCCCCTCCCGCTTCCCTTCTCCCAGAAACACCCAAAAACTCCCCCAGAAAATGACCCCCCCGGGTCCCCCCGCAGGACCTGGGCCATGACGGAGGTGACCAAGCGCATCCTGGTGACGGGGGGGCAGCGGTTTGGTGGGAAAGGCCATCCAGAAGGTGGTGGAAGATGGGGAGGGGCGGCCGGACGAGCGTTGGATCTTCGTGTCCTCCCGGGACGCCGACCTGACGTGAGTCGGGAGATTTTCCTCGGGATCCCCCACGACCTGCTCTGGTGAACCCCAAAATATCCCGTCCCAGGATTGGGTTTTTTCCTTGGAAACCCCCCAGTCTGCCACAGACCCCTGAAATCTCTCCTCCTAAGAATTAGTTTTTCCTTGGAATCCCCACAGTCTGCTCTGTTGACCCCACAGAACCCCAAAATATCCCATCCCAGGATTGGGTTTTTCCTTAGAAACACCCCAGTCTGCCACCAAACCCCAAAATTTCCCCTCCCAGGATTGGGTTTTTCCTCAGAAACCCCACAATCTGCTCTGTTGACCCCACAGAACCCCAAAATTTCCCATCCCAGGATTGGGTTTTTCCTTGGGTTCCCATCCCACGATTAGGTTTTTCCTTGCAATCCCCACAATCTGCTCTGTTGACCTCATTGAACCCCAAAATTTCCCATCCCAGGACTGGGTTTTTTCTTGGAACACCCCACTCTGCCACCGAACCCCAAAATTTTCCATCCCAAGATTGGGTTTTTCCTTGGATTCCCATCCCACGATTGGGTTTTTCATTGGAACTCCCCCAGTCTGCCCCAGACCCCTGAAATCTCTCCTCCCAAGAATGAGTTTTGCCTTGGAATCCCCACAGTCTGCTCTGTTGACCCCACAGAACCCCAAAATATCCCCTCCTAGGCT
>NW_020925577.1:7102-7251 GCF_003984885.1 Neopelma chrysocephalum
GATCCCAAAATATCCCATCCCAGGATTGAGTTTTTCCTTGGAAACACTCCAGTCTGCCACTGAACCCCAAAATTTCCCATCCCGGGATTGGGTTTTTCCTCAGATTCCCATCCCAGGCTTGGGTTTTTCCTCGGATTCCCATCCCAGGC
>NW_020925578.1:0-670 GCF_003984885.1 Neopelma chrysocephalum
AGAATGGGAGAACATTGTGGAACTGAGACCGTACAGTGCCTGTCTGACAAGGGAGAATCAAGATGTTCTGCTGCTGAAGCCAACAGCCACATCAAACCCCTTCCTCAAATGCTGCCACCACCCCCTCCCATTACGTAGACCAATCAGAAACAAAAGGTATTTATGACTAGAGCCACTCAGACTCCACCCAAACACAAACAAAGTAGTATAAAAGTAGGTTGTGGACAGAGGAAAGTGGGAGAAGATGTCCACTGAAACTGCTGGGATCAGTCGACGGGCTGAGTCCATCTTCTCTCCCTCCCAGAGGGACGCCTTAGGTGAGAACTACACTCTACACGCATTAAATGCTGCTTTTAGAACTGAGGCTTTTGCTTGTGCTTACCCCATAGCATATTAGCAGATTGCTTCGTGTCAGAGCTTGTACTTGCTTAATATGTGGATCAGTAGATTGCATTATCACTGACAACCTTTCAACCTTATTAACCTGTCCCAAATTGTATTAATAAAAAGTGTTATTCCCTAAACTGTTAAAGTGAGTCCTTGCAGTTGCAGGGAGCAGAAAACACCTTGGCAGGACCCGCTGAGGTCTGTAATGTTGTTCTCACGAAAGTGCTGGAGGGTGATTTTTTTCAAGATGTTTAGGTAATGCACAGTCCAGCCTGTTGCACAC